>NC_133325.1:91139642-91439642 GCF_042186555.1 Aquarana catesbeiana
AACACCTAGACAATCTAAAAAAATATTAGCAAAAAATATGGGAGGTGTTTTAAACTAGCCCTGCTGGAGGTAAATGTCTTTTTTGCATGTGTGCGCTGTAATATTTTGCTCTGCTGTATGGTCTTATGGCTGCACCAGCTTTAATGCATCTTTTAGGGGGTGCCCCCCAAATATCTTGTTTATTGAGCGGGGCACCCCACTCTTTCATTAAGTGCCTCTCAGTGTCCACTTGTGTCATGGGTGGAGACCTCAAAGTTCTCCCATATAGAAGAGTGTTTGCTCTCATGGTTCAGAGAAGCAGGATCTCCCAGTCTATGGATAGTGTAGGACCCACTAATCATGGGGTACTTTGTCGCAGTAAGTGGGCTTAGCACCATATAGCAATATGGTGTGACCAAATCCCCATATTTTTTAGATTGTCTAGGTGTTTTAAACTAGCCCTGCTGGAGGTAAATGTCTTTTTTGCATGTGTGCACTGTAATATTTTGCTCCTCTCTCTCATATATATATATATATATATATATATATATATATATATACACACATATATACATATACACACACACATAGAGATATATATATATATATCTCTATCTCCCCAGAGAGCCCCCCCCCCCCCACATCAGGGTCCCCAGAGAGCCTCTCCTCCCCTTGGGGACCCCTGCAGAGACTCGGGGCTATGGGCCCCAGATTCAGGGCGACAGCCCCAAAAGCCAACCCCTAGCGACGCCACTGCCAACAGGATCAGACCAAACCCTGATGAAAGACAGCCAGGCATAGGAGAACCCATACCCTGCCTGAGGACAACCAGACATACAAGTCTAGACCCTGATGGAGGACAGTCAGGTACACAAGCCCATATCCCACTGACAGACAAGCACACAAGTCTATATGCTGCTAAGAGACAGCCAGGCACACAGGCCCATACCCAGGTAGAAGACAGCCAGGCACAGTGAAGTAGGCCAGGGGACACCCAGGCCTACTCCTCCCCTGTCAGGAGGCAGCCAGGCACACAGGCCTACTCCACCCACACAGAGGGCAGCCAGGCACACAGGCCTACTCCACCCACACAGAGGGCAGCCAGGCACACAGGCCTACTCTACCCTTCCAGGGGACAGCCAGGAACCGGGTAGGATAATCCCCGGCGGTGTCCTTGGTATGGGAGATGAGTCTCCTCCTCCCCTCCCCCCCCCCTCGGAGGACTGAGGCCTAGTCCTGTCCCCTCAGTTCCCCGCCTTCGCCCCGGTGAGGCCGGCTCAGCCATCCCCATTCCGGAGGCCGCCATGTTGGAGACCGGCAGCGGGCTCAGCGCCAGTGCGTGTCACACTCCCCTCACCTCCACATCTCGCCCCTTGTTCTTGAAGCTCTTGATCCGGTGGTTCTCTAGGCCGGCGCTCTCCGCCATGGCGGCTGTGTGAGGCTCTCGGTGATCTCTTCTTCCGTTACCGGCTGCGACACCACAAGGACCGCGCGAGCCGCACTCCCCCGCCCTGCGCGCACTCGCCTCGAGGAGGAGGAGAAGGATGAGGGGGCGGAGCCGTGGCGTCACTGGGGAGGGCGGGGGGGGTGGCTTAGGAAGCGGCTGAGTTCTGGAATACGCGCGGCGCTTGCTGGTCAGGCGCGGGCAGTACTGTCGCGTGCCTCGTCACGCTCCCAGGCCGTCCCCTTTATTAAAAGCCCCTGAGCAGAATCCCTTTGGAGGTTTACGTGCTGAGTAATGTTTATTGTAAGTGTCGCGATAAAGTTACGAGAAGAAAAAAAGTGTTTGGAGGTGTAGCGGCGACGTTCCGCGTCACGTGTTTAGAAAAAGAACGCGCCACATTGCAGAAGTCACCTCCCTCTGCCGCGAGCCGCTTGCCCCGCCCACCCGGGTAAGCCCTCTCTTCCTATGAGAGGGCGGAAGGAAGGCGGGTGTTCCCTGTGCTGTGCTGAGGGGGTTCCGTCCCTCCGCATTCCTCCCGCGTCTTCCTAGCAGTATAGGCGCCTTTCAGGGCCTCCAACCTCACCCCATTCGTGAGTCAGCGCTGAGCTATTTATATACCAGTCATACCTGACAACCCCAATCATGAGAGCTCATCTCCTGTCCTACTCATCTCCTCTCCCCTAAAGCCTACTCACCTACTCTCATCCATCCTACTCATCTCCTCTCCCCTAAAGCCTACTCACCTACTCTCATCCATCCTACTCATCTCCTCTCCCCTAAAGCCTACTCACCTACTCTCATCCATCCTACTCATCTCCTCTCCCCTAAAGCCTACTCACCTACTCTCATCCATCCTACTCATCTCCTCTCCCCTAAAGCCTACTCACCTACTCTCATCCATCCTACTCATCTCCTCTCCCATCTATCCTACCATAGGTGTGCGCACAGGGTGTGCTGGGTGTGCCTGGGCACACCCTAATCATACCCTAATCACCCCATGTGCATTAGCATTATCCAGGAGTGGCACCAGTAGCCAGTGAAAATGCTCCAATTATATTAAAGGCTAGGTTCAATCACAGGAACACACTACACTCATATGTAGAGTGTAGCATAATATGCTCCCAATCAACTGTCTCCCACCATCAGAGCCTCCTCCATGTGGCAGCAGGTGGCGTTCATGTGTGTTTAAGCTTTGGGGTGCACACCCTAATGCAATAGGCTGCGCACACCTATGTATCCTACTCATCTCTCCTATCCTACTCATCTCCTCTCCTCTATCCTACTCATCTTCTCTATCCTACTCATCTCCTCTCCAATAACCTACTCCTCTCCTCTCTCCTCATCTCATCTCCTCTCTCCTACTCATCTCCCCCCCTCCATCCTACTCACTCCCCCCCCCATCCTACTCCTCATCTCCCCCCCCATCCTACTCCTCATCTCCCCCCCCCATCCTACTCCTCTCCCCCCCCATCCTACTCATCTCTCCCCCCCATCCTACTCATCTCCCCCCCCATTCTACTCATCTCCCCCCCATCCTACTCATCTCCCCCCCCCATCCTACTCATCTCCCCCCTCCATCCTACTCATCTCTCCCCCCCCATTCTACTCATCTCCCCCCCCCCCATTCTACTCATCTCCCCCCCCCATTCTACTCATCTCCCCCCCCATTCTACTCATCTCCCTCCCCATTCTACTCATCTCCCCCCCATTCTACTCATCTCCCCCCCCATCCTACTCATCTCCCCCCCCATTCTACTCATCTCCCCCCCCCATTCTACTCATCTCCCCCCCCCATTCTACTCATCTCCCCCCCCCCATTCTACTCATCTCCCCCCCCATTCTACTCATCTCCCCCCCCCATCCTACTCATCTCCCCCCCCCATCCTACTCATCTCCCCCCCCATCCTACTCATCTCCCCCCCCCCATCCTACTCATCTCCCCCCCCCATCCTACTCATCTCCCCCCCCCATCCTACTCATCTCTCCCCCCCCCATCCTACTCATCTCTCCCCCCCATCCTACTCATCTCTCCCCCCCCATCCTACTCATCTCTCCCCCCCCATCCTACTCATCTCTCCCCCCCCATCCTACTCATCTCTCCCCCCCCATCCTACTCATCTCTCCCCCCCCATCCTACTCATCTCTCCCCCCCATCCTACTCATCTCTCCCCCCCCTCCTACTCATCTCTCCCCCCCATCCTACTCATCTCTCCCCCCCCATCCTACTCATCTCTCCCCCCCATCCTACTCATCTCTCCCCCCCCCATCCTACTCATCTCTCCCCCCCCCATCCTACTCATCTCCCCCCCCCATCCTACTCATCTCCCCCCCCCATCCTACTCATCTCCCCCCCCCATCCTACTCATCTCCCCCCCCATCCTACTCATCTCCCCCCCCCCATCCTACTCATCTCCCCCCCCATCCTACTCATCTCCCCCCCCCATCCTACTCATCTCTCCCCCCCCCCCCCATCCTACTCATCTCTCCCCCCCCCCCCATCCTACTCATCTCTTCCCCCCCCCCATCCTACTCATCTCTTCCCCCCCCCCCCATCCTACTCATCTCTTTCCCCCCCCCCCATCCTACTCATCTCTTCTCCCCCCCCCCATCCTACTCATCTCCTTCCCCCCCCCCATCCTACTCATCTCTTCCCCCCCCCCCCATCCTACTCATCTCTCCCCCCCATCCTACTCATCTCTCCCCCCCATCCTACTCATCTCTCCCCCCCATCCTACTCATCTCTCCCCCCCCCCCATCCTACTCATCTCCTCTTCTATCCATCCTACTCATCTCCTCTTCTATCCATCCTACTCATCTCCTCTCCTATCCATCCTACTCATCTCCTCTCCTATCCATCCTACTCATCTCCTCTCCTATCCATCCTACTCATCTCCTCTCCTCCATCCTACTCATCTCCTCTCCTACTCATCTCCTATTCACAGGGCAAGAACAACTATGTGAACCCCTGGGGCTGAGTCATCAAATGGGATCTGAGCCTCATTTAAGTCACATCAATAGACAAACCATTCTCATGTCTTTATTCATCACACCCAATAACCACTTTCCATCCGGGCAATGGCCAAAAGAGGGCTACAGTGTGTCTCTCCAGTAGGGTTGTCACCTTTTCTTTAAGCCAAATCTGAACACTTTAGTGGCCCGGGACACCTTTGGGTGCCCCACAGAGAGGAGTAATGCGCATAGCGTGACACAGTGGGTGTGGCCAAATTGCTCTTGCTGAAATCATCCCCCCCCCCCCCCCTGAACCTGCCCCCAGACAGCCACCCACAGCTACTGGGCGACAATAGATGTGTGTGTGTGTATCTTGGACACTTGGGGAGCCACAGCCCGGTCTAAATAATGTGTCTGGGTTTCGGTCCGCCTGAAACCCAGACACGCGATTCAAAACCCGGACAGTCCGGGTGAATCCTGGACAGATGGCAACCCTACTCTCCAGTTCTGGGAGGATGTCCGTGGATGTCCTCCCCCAGGGGTGCACTCTGTGACCTTTGGACACAGCCGATCACAGATTGCAGTAGAGGGACAATCACAGCTGCCCTTTATCATGTGATCAGTTATGTCCAATCATAGCTGGGCACATGTAAACAGAGTTGCCAATTAAAGGCATTCCTTTCTTCATACGCTGTGCCCGTGTGAGGAAAGGAGAGCTGATAACCGACACGTCTGGCAGGGCACAGTGAGTACATTGTTTACACTGATAATCGGCACTGATCATCAGTGCAGCCTCATAAATACCTCCTCATCATTGCAGCATTTTTAGTGCCTCCTCATCAGTGCCTCCTCATCAGTGCAGCCTCATTAGTGCCTCCTCATCAGTGCAGCCTCATTAGTGCCTCCTCATCAGTGCAGCCTCATTAGTGCCTCCTCATCAGTGCAGCCTGTTTGACGCCCATCAGTGCAGCCTCATAAATACCTCCTCATCATTGCAGCATTGTTAGTGCCTCCTCATCAGTGCAGCCTCATTAGTGCCTCCTCATCAGTGCAGCCTCATAAATACCCCCTCATCAGTGCAGCCTGTTTGACGCCCATCAGTGCAGCCTCATAAATACCTCCTCATCATTGCAGCCTCATTAGTGCCTCCCCATCAGTGCAGCCTCATCAGTCCCTCCTCATCGGTGCAGCCTCATCAGCGCCCATCAGTGCAGCCTCATCGGTCCCTCCTCAGTGCAACCTCATCACTGCAGCCTCATTAGTGCCTCCTCATTAGTGCAGCATCATCAGTGCAGCCTCATCAGCGCACATCAGTGAAGAAGAAAAATTACTTGTTTGCAAAATTTTATAACAGAAGCTAAGAAAAACTTTATTTTTTCCAAAATTTGAGTCTTTTTTTTGTTTGTTTAGCAAAAAATAAAAAACCCAGCAGCGATTAACCACTTCAGCCCCCTTCCTGACCGGGCCATTTTTTGCGATATGGCACTACATCGCTTTAACTGACAATTGCGTGGTTGTGTGACTTTGTACCCAAACAAAATGTATGACCCTTTTTCCCCACAAATAGAGCTTTCTTTTGGTGGTATTTGATCACCTCTGCTGTTTTTATTTTTTGCACTATAAACAAAAAAAAGAGCGACAATTTAAAAAAAAAAAAAAACCAATATTTTGTACTTTATGCTATAATAAATATAAAAAAAAAAAAATGTAAAAAAACAAATTTCTTCATCAGTTTAGGTCATGTGTGTTTCTAACTGTGGGGGGATGTGACTGCCTGGGGGAGGAGACATATTGTTGTTCCCTCTTAGTAGGAACACACGATCTGTCTCTACTCCCCTGACAGAACTGGGATTTGTGTCTTCACACAGACAGATCCCCGTTCTCGTTCTGTCAGGAGCAATCAGACATCGCGCCCGCCAGGCATGCGCATTGGCTCTGGGGACACGCTGCGGGCGGGCGCGTGCCTGCTATAGCCTCTTAAAGAGCCGACGTAAAGCTTCGGCGATTTGCACAGCCGTGCCAACCTGCCGCAGTATAACTGTGGCGGCTGGCCGGCAAGCGGTTAAATGCCACCAAAAGAAAACTTTTAAAAAAAAATTATAAAAATTTTGTTTGGGGACAGTGTTGCATGACCGCGCAATTGTCATTCAAAGTGTGACAGAGCTGAAAATTGGCCTGGGCAGGAAGGGGGTAAAAGTGCCCGGTATTGAAGTGGTTACCCACTTGCCTACTGGGCACTATCACCCCCTTCCTGCCCAGGCCAATTTTCAGCTTTCAGTGCTGTAGCTTTTTAAATGACAATTGCGCGGTCATGCAACGCTGTACCCATATTCAATTTTTATCATTTTTTTCCAGACAAATAGGGCTTTATTTTAGTGGTATTTAATCACTGCTGGGTTTTTTTATTTCTTGCTACATGAGTGTAAAGACCGAAAATTGTGGAAAAAAATAAATACTTTTTCATAGTTTGTTATAACATTTTGCAAACAGGCAATTTTTCTCCTTCACTGATGAAGCTGCACTGATAGGTTACGCTGATGTGGAGGCACTGGTGGGCACTGATTGGCAGCACTGTTGGGACTGCACTGATAATCAGGACACTAATAATTAGTGCCCTGATAATCAGACCCTTTTACACAAGCCGGTGATCGGCTCTCTTCTCCTCTCCTCATGCCGTCAGTATGAGGAAAGGAGTGCCAATAACCAGCTTCTATTTACATCTGTGACCAGCTGTGATTGGACACAGCTGATCGCGTGGTAAAAAGCCGCTGATTGGCTCTTTACCTCAATCTGTGATCAGAAGTGTCCAGAGAACACTGCTATCACAGAGTGCATTGCCCACGCCCCACAGCCATCGCAATCACAGGATGCCATCGTATGAACTAGCCAGCCAAGCTGTAGCCATCTGTCGGCTATGGAGTGGACGGCAAGTGGTTAAGTATTTACGGTGCTGGAGGAAAAAGAAAGTGAACTCTTGGAGTTATTAACTGGTTGAACCTCCATTGACGGCAATGACTTCAAGCAAGCACTTTCGGTAGCTCTGGATCAGACCTGTAGAATGTTCAGGGGAAATTCTTGGCCGTTCCTCTTTACAAAGCTGCTTCAGCTCAGACACTTGTGTAGGATGTCTGGTGTGAACGGCTCTCCTGAGGTCATTCCATGGTATCTCTATGGGTTTGAGCTCTGACTGGGCCACTCCAGAAGGCGCATTTCCTCTTTCTGAAGCCAGTCTGCGGTGGATTTACATTGCTGCTTAGTGTCCTTGTCCTGCTGCATCACCCAACTTTTACTACACTTCAGCTGGCAGCAGGGGTATCTTAACACATGGGCACTGCCCAGGGGCCCAAGATACATGGGGGCCCCATGATCATCTTGCATTACATATGCCAGTGGTCTCCAAAATGTGGCCCCACGGCCCTTTGTTTGTCCTTATCTAGCCCATGGGACACTATTCCTTCACTGACACCAACACTGGAGGTATATTGCCTCCCTCCGACACCTGCGCAGCTCTGCTTGAGGAACCCATTTCTGTATTGTAGATTACTGCCCCTGTACTGTGCCCCCCTGACCCACCCACACCAAGTCCTTCTGACCCCTGTACCCTACTGACCCCTGTACTGTGCCCTCCTGATCCCCTGTACTGTGCCCTGCTGACTCCCCGTACCTTGCCCTGCCAGTGTTGCCAACTCCCTGAAGAGAAATTTACTGGCAGCATACCAAAATTTACAAACGGCACCAATTTTTTTTTTTTACTGGCAAAAATCATGAAAATTACCGGCAGAGCCGCATTTTTTCCTGGCACTGCAAAAAAGTACCTAAAATTACTGTTTTCAGTGCTAAACAGTGCAAGTATAAATATTTGAACTATAAACAGATAGCCAGTGCTATTAGCAATGTGTTTAAGTTACACAAAAGTCAAAAAACATATTTCTCCATTGACATAAAGGTCAGGTTACTATAACTCAGCCAGCACTGGGTTCCCCCCTTACATCAGAGTCTGCAGGGATCCCCCTTACAGTGAAAGCGAACTCTTATGTAAAGGGGAACGCTGCAGATCATGATCTAAGGGAGAACTCTGATGTAAGGGGAGGCTCTGGTGACCAGAGACCACCTTATATCAGAGTCCACTGCATTCCCTTTACATCAGAGTTCCCAATTACATCAGGGTCTGCAGCATTACCCTTTCACTGTAAGGGGCAATCCTGCAGACTCTGATGTAAAGGGGAATGCCAGGAACTCTGATGTGGGGGGCACTCTGGTGACTAGAGACCACCTTCCGCAGAGTGAATACACTAAGGTAAGGGGAGTTACTAATATAGGGGGGGACCTTTATATCAGTGCCCCTTACATTATTGTACTCACACCCCTTACATCAACAACCCCCCCCCCCCCCCCACCCAGACTGGCCTGGCGGCACTGTCACTGACCACCTCTCAGGTGCATCGTGCAGGGCTCAGTCAGATGGCTCCAGCTTGGCGGCTGTGGTTTTCCTATGGTCTCCTCTCCACAGTCCACACAGGTCTGACTTCTCCCCTGACCCCCATGATCCCGGCGGCACTCCCACTCGTGACTCCTCTCCCGTCTCCCCCTCAGAGACTGCAGACATGATGTAGGAAATGGACAGGGAACAGGAAGGTCAGAGGCTGCGGACAGGAGGTGGTCAGAGGCTGCAGGCAGGAGATGGTCAGAGGCTGCGGGCAGGAGATTGTTAAAGGCTGTGGACATGTTAGTTTCCTTCACTGTCCCCGTTCATATTACTATACCTGTCTCCACATCAGTCAGTGACAGTGTTCGCCTTCTGTCACTCACTGTGACTGTGTCCCTTTCATCTCTCCAGTCACAGTCAGGCACAGTGTCCTCCTCTACCGGGCTGGCTTCACCCCACCCCCAGTAATGTCCTCCTGTGGCTCCTCCCTGCACCGTTGCGCTCCCACCGCTGAGAAGAGCGAGTGGTGGCTTCCGTTTAAAAATTACGTTACTGCGCATGCGCCGCCCAGCCGAGCTTGTACGATCTTTCCAGAGTCCTGCAGGCTTCGGAACAGCGCATGTGCAGTTGCATGGCCGGCCCGCAGCCACCTTTTTTACGGGCACAGGCTGTCCGTAATGGACATTCACGGGCATCCCAAAAATGGGGTGAAATTTACGGGCTGCCCGTAAATTAACAGGCAGTTGGCCTCACGCCGTTTTTTTTTAAACTTTAGCGTGGGGTTCCCCTTCAAGAGCACAAGTCGGATCATCATGATCCGACTTGGATGCGACTTCTATTCAAATCAATGGGCTCTCATAGGGAACCATTGCTTTTGATATGTCAAAGAAAAAAGCTTAACGCTGTATCCAGCATTAAGCCACGTGTAGCAGCGCCAGATGTTTTTACAGCTGTACCGTCAGTCCTCAGAACACGCTGGCCCAGGGTTTTTTTGCAGCTTGAAAGCGCCTATACCACTTACAGTTCCTAAAAGCCTGTATGTGCAAGAGGCCAAAGAAAATGTGGAATAGACTCCCGCCAGAGGTGGTTATGGCCAGCTCAGTAGATTGCTTTAAGAAAGGCCTGGATACTTTCTTAAATGTACATAATATAACTGGGTACGAACATTTATAAGTAAAGTTGATCCAGGGAAAATCCAATTGCCTCTTGGGGGATCAGGAAGGAATTTTTCCCCGTGCTGTAGCAAATTGGAGCATGCTCTGCTGGGGGGTTTTTTTGCCTTCCTCTGGATCAACTGAGGGTATAAAATTGGGTATATTGGATTGTACGATATTTTTTATTTTTTTTCTATTTATTGTTTTTAAGGTTGAACTGGATGGACTTGTGTCTTTTTTCAACCTGACTAACTATGTAACTATGTAATAACATGGAGAGGCATTTTTAAGCTGCAAAAAAATAACGTCTGACGCCGGTAAAAGAGAAGTTGCGCCTGTGTGCATGAGGTCTAAACAATCCACAAATCCTCCTCGCGTTCCTTTTCTGTCCTCTCTATGGACCATATTGCATTCTGGCAAGGTGTAAAACTGTACAGTTTGGATTTGTTCCTTTTTTTTTCGCTAGTTCATTCCATCACAAATGTGAAGAACCTGGATTCTAGATGAAAGGGCATTGGATGAAAAGCTTTTTGGGGGTGTACAAGAGTGCATACAGAAATGCATTTTCCTATGGCTCATAGGGACAGCGATAGGAGCCCAAGAGGTAAACCTGCCAAAGAAGCTTTGAGATCATTTAGGTCAGGAGTGTCCAACCTTTTGACCTTCCTGGGTCACATTGGAAGAAGAGGAATTGTTTTGGGCCGCACATAAAATACACTAAAAAATAGGGATAGCTGATGAGCTGAAAAAAGTTGGGCAGATCACAAGCTAACAAAGACTGATCAAAAATAAAAAACTTTTATTATTCTATATTTTTATATTATAAAAGTATAAGAGGGCAACATAAAACTAGTCCGATATTTGACACTGTTTTTGATAAACAAACGCATTAATATCTGGTTCGATGAATGTAGTAGCAATTTTCAATGAATTCCCAAGTGCTCATTAGATATTTCTGTTCCAATTTTGCCCTTTGTGTGCTTTACCCTTGGAAATAGTTGCTCATTACTTGAATAAGGCTTGACTGTGAAGAGTGGGAGTCCAGTAAAGAGACACTCAAATTTTTCTTCGGCCGCAAAAAGTATTCACACCCCTTGAAATTTTCCACATTTTGTCATGTTACAACCAAAAACGTAAATGTATTTTATTGAGATTTTATGTGACAGACTAACACAAAGTGGCACATAATTGTGAAGTGGAAGGAAAATGATAAATGGTTTTCAAATATTTTTACAAATAAATATCTGAGAAGTGTGGTGTGCATTTGTATTCAGCCCCCCTGAGTCAATACTTTGTAGAACCACCTTTCACTGCAATTACAGCTGCAAGTCTTTTTGGGGATGTCTCTACCAGCTTTGCACATCTAGAGAGTAAAATTGTGCCCATTCTTCTATGCAAAATACCGGTAGCTTAAGCTCTGTCAGATTGGATGGAGAGCGTCTGTGACCAGCAATTTTCAAGTCTTGGCACAGATTCTCAATTGGATTTAGGTCTGGACTTTGACTGGCCCATTCTAACACCTGAACATGCTTTGATCTAAACCATTCCATTGTAGCCCTGGCGGTATGTTTAGGGTCGGTGTCTTGCTGGAAGGTGAACCTCCGCCCCAGTCTCAAGTCTTTTGCAGACTCTAACAGGTTTTCTTCTAAGATTGCCCTATATTTGGCTCCATCCATCTTCCCATCAACACTGATCAGCTTCCTTGTACCTGCTGAAGAAAAGCATCCCCACAACATGATGCTGCCACCACGATGTTTCATGGGGTGGATGGTGTGTTCAGGGTGATGTGCAGTGTTAGTTTTCCACCACACATAGCGTTTGGCTTTTAGGCCAAAAAGTTCAATTTTTTTGTCTCTGACTAGAGTACCTTCTTCCACGTTTGCCGTGTCCCCCCACATGGCTTCTTGCAAACTGCAAATGGGACTTCTTATGGCTTCTTTTTATCATTTATCATTTTCCTTACACGTCACAATAATGTGCCACTTTGTGTTGGTTTATCACATAAAATAATAATTTCTCCTCCCCCACGTGCCTCTTCCCCTGACTTGTCTGTCAAGAGCAATGGCACAACCATCCACCCGTCCCCACATGTCAGGGTGCTAGGTGTTATCCTGGATTCTGAACTCTCCTTTCGGCCCCACATCCAATCCCTCTCCAAAGCTTGCCACCTTAACCTCCGCAACATCTCTAAACTACGTCCCTTTCTAACCAGTGAAACCACAAAGCTCCTGATTCACTCCCTGGTTATCTCTCGCCTCGACTACTGCAACTCCCTCCTCATTGGCTTACCTTTAAAAAAGACTATCCCCCCTTCAGTCCATCATGAATGCTGCTGCCAGACTCATCCACCTTACAAACCACTCAGTGTCTGCTACCCCTCTTTGCCAATCCCTCCATTGGCTACCACTCGGCCAACAAATTAAATTCAAAATACTAACAATAAGTTAGAAAGCCATCCACAACTCTGGCCCCAGCTACATCACTAGCCTAGTCTCAAAATACCAACCTAATTGCCCTCTTCGTTCCTCCCAAGACCTCCTGCTCTCTAGCTCCCTCATCACCTCCTCCCATATCTGCTTCCAGGACTTCTTCCGAGCCTCGCCCATCCTCTGGCATTCCCTACCCAAATCTGTCAGACTGTCTCCAAATGTATCCACTTTTAGGCGATCCCTGAAAACTTTCCTCTTCAGAGAAGCCTATCCTGCTTCCATCTAACAACTGCACTATTTTCTACATTAGCTCATCCCCCACAGCTATTACCCTTTTGTATAACTTGACCCTCCCTCCTAGATTGTAAGCTCTAACGAGCAGGGCCCTCTGATTCCTCCTGTATTGAATTGTATTGTACTTGTACTGTCTGCCCTAATGTTGTAAAGCACTGAGTAAACTGTTGGCGCTATATAAATCCTGAATAATAATAATAAAATACATTTACGTTTTTGGTTGTAATATGACTAAATATGGAACATTTCAAGGGGTATAAATACTTTTTCAAGGCACTGTAGTTCCTGTTTATCCTTTTGGCATAATCTAGCCACCATTGCTAGCCACCCTCAACTTATTATTCACTGTGTGCATTCCTGCAGACACATTACCCCACTTCAGAATCTCTTTCCAAACAGGTAGAAGGAAGCTACTCAAAATAAGGAGGCCAAGCCATATGAAATTTGGTCAGATATCTGCCAAACTGTAACGATAAGCATGCAAGAGTTTGTGAGAACATTGGTGGTGGCACCAAAAAGTTTAATCTATGACGAGAACATACTGCCTATAATAGGACCAAGTCATACCCCGGTAAAAATAGGAGTTGGACAAAAACAATGTGCGTTTTTGGCTTCTTGCTTGTACCTTTTTCTTCCAGCAGTGAAGGAAATCATTGATGGGAAGAAAATCCCTCCGCTTCTCATAAAGTAAAAGGTATTATCCAAATTTGATAGAAAGCCCTCATCTCATGCATAAGATAAAAGGAGATGATTGTGGGAAAAGGGGCCAGACCAGACAAGAAGGCAAGCCTACAGGACAGGCTATTGGGAAAAAGGTGTCAGACACTGCTGTTGGTTCCTATATTGCTGGCAGCATTGTGGGAGTTCACACTGCATATGTCACAATTACTTTGTTTTCTGCCACTTAGATTGTTTTCCCACAGACTGGAAATTCATTGCACAAGATGAGCCTGTATAATCATCTCAGTACTTATCTGCTACTTTTCTTTTGACATCACAGATGCTGGAAGCCAAGGCTTAGGGATGCCATCCTCAGTTCGGTGTGACTTTTTCTGTCCGTTTTTTCCCTCCAAAATCCCTGTTTCTCAGGATTTTACTGAAGATGCAATAGGATTTAGTGTCAACAATGGCCATCCTATTGTTCTGCCCTAGAAGGCCCTGATCCCCAGTTCACTGGTAGGCGTTATCAGCCTCCATGCTGTGGCCTCACCTCTGCAGGTGTAACGACTTTGTAACGACAGATGGTGTTTTATCTGGAATACTTCAATTTGATGTCCTGGAGCAGGGGTCTCTAAACTTTCTAAACAAAGGGCCGGTCTACTGTCCTTCAGACTTTAGGAGGGCGGAAGTAGGGCCAGTGGGAGTAGAAAATGTCCTGATGTCCAGTTGGAGTAAACAGTGCCCTATATTTGGTGTCAGTGGGAGGACTAGTGCCCCTTCGTTGGTGTTAATAAAATTAATTGTGCCCCATCATTGGCATCCGTGGGAGGAATTGTGTCCTATCCTTGGTGTCAGTGGGCGGACTAGTGCCCCATCGTTGGTGCCAATGAAAGGAATTGTGCCCCATCATTGGTGTCTGTGGAAGGAATTGTGCCCTTTCATTTGTGTCAATGGAAGGAATTGTGTCCCATGGTTGGTGTCAGTGGGAGGAATTGAGCCTTCTTTTTGGTGTCAGTGCAAGGAATTATGCCCTATTCTTGGTGTCAGCGGATGGGATAGTGCTCCAAGGGCCAGATAAAGGCTAGCAAAGGCTTTATCCCCTTAGGGTATATGCGGCCTTGGCCTTAAGGGATTATACCGAGATGATGCCTGCAGCATCATCCCGGTACCATTTTTTAGAGCAGGCGGTCGGCTCTAAAGGGATAACAACTGATGCGGCTAAAAGCTGCTCAGCTGTTATCCCGAAGGAGCGAAAGGGGACGTCCCCTCTCCCACCGCCTACCGCGCTCTTCCTCGGCCTCCCGTTCCACCGGGAAACCCGATACGCGATCCGTCACTTCCGCAGGCTAGAGTGAGACTGGAAGGAAGCTGGAAACGGCTTCCTTCCAGTCTCCTATGTGTAAACACGGAAGCAATGTCACAACGTCACTTCTGGTTTACTCGGCTGCCAATGGCAGCGATTTAAAAAAAAAAAAAAAAGACTGTATTCAGAATTGCTGTTTTTGGCGATCTGAATACTTTGAAGTGCAAAAGAGGGATTGGGGGTCTTTTAGACCCCCTATCCCTCCATAAAGAGTACCTGTCACCAACTATTACTGTCACAAGGGATTTTTACATCCTTGTGACAGCAATAAAAGTGATCAAAATGTTTTTGTTTTAAAAGAGACAATGTAAAAAAATAAAAATAAATAAGAAAAATGTTCTTTTAAAAGCACCCCGGTCCCCACGAGCTCGCGCAGCAAAGAAAACGCACACGTAAGTCGCGCCCGCATATGTAAACGGTGTTTAAATCACACATGTTAAGTATTGCCCCAATAGTCAGAGTGAGAGCAGAAATACTAGCACTAGACCTCCTCTGTAACTCTAACCTGGTAACCGTTACTTTTTTACAAAGCTTCGCCTATAGAGATCTTTAGGTACCGTAGTTTGTTGCCATTCCACGAGTGTGCACAATTTCAAAGCATGACATGTTAGGTATCGATTTACTCGGCGTAACATTATCTTTCACATTATACAAAAAAATTGGGCTAACTTTTACTGTTAGTTTTTTTTTTTAATTCATGAAAGTGTCTTTTTTTCCCCAAAAAATATGTTTGAAAGACCACTGCGCAAATACAGTGTGACATAAAATATTGCAACGATCGCCATTCTATTCTCTAGATTCTCTGCTAAAAAAATTATATACATCTATCTATCTAATGTTTGGGGGTTCTAAGTAATTTTCTAGCAAAAAATACAGATTTTAACTTGTAAGCAACAAATGTCAGAAATAGGCTTAGGCATGAAAGGGTTAAACTTTATAATTCTTGTTTTTGCTATAGAGAAGTTTTTTTTATTCCTTGCCTCTGTCAGACAACTGTTTTGGAATTTCTCTAGTCATCACTGAATACAGGTTTAGTTTCAGCACTAAAGGCTATAACGGGTTACAGGTCCGGATATTTGTCATCTCTTTGGTGAAAGTAATAAAAAGAAACATGTTAAGTTATTTTAAAATATTATATTGAACAAAAACACACAGCAAGTATATCAAGTAGCATTGTGCATACCGTAGTGACCTTACCTCTATTTCTGGGGTCCCCTGCTAGCGATGTCCACTTTTCCTCTTTTACAAGTGCCCCCTTAGCAAACTGTGTGCTGAGAGGGCGGGCACTTGTGGGGGTGCAGTTCCTGAGACAGGCTGTGTATGTCCATAGACACACACAATGCTGCCCCACTCTCCCTGGCTTTAACTTTTATGCCGTGTACACACAAGCGGACTTTTGACGGACTGAACTCTGAAGGACTTTTTGATGGACTTTCGACAGAGTTCTCAAGCAATGGACTTGCCTACACACGATCACACCAAAGTCCGACTGATACGAATGTGATGACGTACAACCGGACTAGAATAAGGAAGTTCATAGCCAGTAGCCAATAGCTGCCCTTGCGTCGTTGTTCGTCCGTCGGACTGGCATACAGACAAACAGATTTTTCGACTGGACTCGAGTCAGTCGGAAAGATTTGAAACATGTTCTATTTCTAACGTCCATCTGATTTTTCGACAGCAAAGGTCCGATGAAGCCCACATACGATCAAATTGTCCGGCGGATTCGTTCTGTCTGACCTTTGCTGTCAAAAAGTCCGGTCGTGTGTACACGGCATTACAGTAAAGAACCCTCTACGAAGTTTAAGGTTAAACCTTTTTTCTTTCTAATTTTAATGAGTGGCCACGTGTCTTGTTAAACTCCTTCTGCGAAAAAGTTTTATCCCTTATGTGGGGTCACCATTACGGTATTTGTATATTAAAATCATATCCCTTCTCAAGCGTCTCTTCTCCAGAGAGAATAAGTTCAGTGCTCGCAACCTTTCCTCATAACTAATATCATCCAGACCCTTTATTAGCTTAGTTGCCCTTCTTTGTACTCGCTCCATTTCCAGTAATCCTTCCTGAGGACTGGTGCCCAGAACTGGACAGCATACTCCAGGTGCGGCTGGACCAGAGTCTTGTAGAGCGGGATAATTATCGTTTTATCTCTGGAGTTGATCCACTTTTTATGGTATGCCAATATTCTGTTTGCTTTGTTAGCAGCAGCTTGACATTGCATGCCATTGCTGAGCCTATTATCTACTAGGACCCCCAGGTCCTTTTGCATCCTAGATTCCCCCAGAGGTTCTCCCCCCAGTGTATAGATTGCATTCATATTTTTGCCAGCCAAATGCATTATTTTACATTTTCTACATTAAACTTAATTTGCCATGTAGTTACCCACCCCATTCATTTGTTCAGATCTTTTTGCAAGGTTTCCACATCCTGCTGAGAAGTTATTGTCCTGCTTAGCTTAGTATCATCCCCAAATACAGAGATTGAACTGTTTACCCCATCCTCCAGGTCGTTTATGAACAAAATAAACAGCATTGGTCCCAGCACAGAACCCTGGGGGACCCCACTACCCACCCCTGACCATTCCGAATGCTCCCCATTTGTCACCACCCTCTGAACACGCCCTTGTAGCCAGTTTTCAATCCATGTACTCACCCTATGGTCCATGCCAACGGACCTTATTTTGTACAGTAAACGTTTATGGGGAACTGTGTCAAATGCTTTTGCAAAATCCAGATACACCACATCTACGGGCCTTCCTTTATCTAGATCAGTGGTTCTCAACTCCTGTCCTCAGGACCCACTAACAGGCCAAGTTTGCAAGATAACTGAAATACATCACAGGTGATATCATTTGCTGCTCAGTGATTGGAGTATTCTAGTCTGCATCTTCCCAAGGTAATACGTAAAATCTGGCCTGTTAGTGGGTCCTCAGGACAGGAGTTGAGAACCACTGATCTAGATGGCAACTCACCTCCTCATAGAAAGTTAATAGATTGGTTTGGCAAGAACGATTCTTCATGAATCCATGCCGATTACTAATGATACTGTTCCCCCTCCCCAGCCAGCTATCACTGGTGTCCCTGCAGCTTTAAAGCTACACACTGGTGATGTAGTAGCCTTGGTAGGAGGAGGGGGGGGGGAGCCACAGCGCCACCATCTGACACACCCAGAAGTGTTAGGTAAAAAAAGGTTCTGCTAATGAGTGAAGCTCTGCAAAAGCAAAGAGCTAAGTGGGCAGTGGGACCGGTAAGCATTAATGCTGTTTGTTTTGCAGGCATTTTGTTTGGCTGAAGAGTCACTTTAAAGCACCTCCAGAGGCTAAGTCAATTTTAGTTGCACTTTATAATCCACCTGGCATGTGTAGGTCTTACAGCTCCAACTACTTTCCCCTGTGAGGTTAAAATCAGTTCGGAACTGGAAGATTATGCCAAGTCGATGCGCTGCCAATCGCTTGACAAAAAGCTATTCAGTTAGATGGGGAAAAAAGGAATTCTAAAATCAAAGACATGCACAGGATGTAACACACACTGAAGTCTTCCTAATGTGTGCAAAAAAATGGACAATTTGCACACACACTGGTGACGTCAATGCATTACCTGCATTAAGGTAAACCATCCATCTCTCTCTAACCAGTGCTGTGCCCATTTGCAGCAGCGCTGGTTTTTCTCCCTGCTCTCAGAGGACAGGCTGATAGCAGCAAATCCAATGAGAAGGGAGCAGAACCAAGCCACAAAGTGTCTCTCTATGGAAGCACACAGCTCGACTCTAGAGTGAGCCTGCATGCCTAGCACATGGATTGCTATGGTTGCACGTTCAGGAGAGTAGGAGCAGACACCAGCGGGAGGCCCCAGAAGAGGAGGTAAGGGGCCACTCTATGCAATATCCTTGCTTGTTTGCATGGGTTACCTTAAACACTTCAAAGACATCCTGCTAGGTTACAGTGCATCCAGAAAGGTTTCACAGTGCTTCACTTTTTCCACATTTGGTTATGTTACAAAATAGATTAAATTCATTATTTTCCTCAAAATTCTACAAACAATACCCCATAATGACAACACGAAAGAAGTCTGTTTTGTAATCTATTAAAAATAAAAAGCAAAAAAAAAAAAATCACAACATACATAAGTATTCACAGCCTTTGCGCAATACTTTGTTGAAGCACCTTTGGCACCAATTCCAGCCTCAAGTCTTTTTGAGTATGATGCTACAAGCTTGGCACATATTTTTGGGCAGTTTCTCCCATTCTTCTTTGCAGGACCTCGTAGCCTCCCTGGCGGTTTTCCCGAGTGTGGCTCGGGGTTAAAATTCAGTACCATTAGCGGTAACCCCGAGCCACACTCGGGATCGCATTGCAGGATCCTGGGGCGGCGTTACTTACCTTGTCCCCGGGATCCTGCGATGTCACCCGCAGTGTCCGAGGGCTCTGTCCTCCTCCGAAGCCTCTCCGTGCCAGGCTCCGTTCCCTGCGAGCGGCGCGACGCATGGGGGCGGAGCCTGGCGGCAAATTAAAAAAAAAGTAAAAATCATAACACATACAGTACTGTAATCTTACAGATTACAGTACTGTATGAAATGATTTCACATCCCTTTTGTCCCCAGTGCTTTGGCCCATGCCCTGCATGCAGTTTTATATGATATATACTGTTCTTTCTGCCTGGAAACTGGAGATTGTCCATAGCAACCAAAAAGTGTCCCTTTACGTCAAAAGTGGCTTTAGACCAGCTAGAAAACAGCGATAGTAAATTAGAACATTTGCAGAATTGAGCGATAGTGAATTGTGGGGAAATTTATTTTATTACTATTTTTTTTTTTTAATTATTTATTTTTATTTATTATATTATAATTTATGTTTTTGTGTTTCAAACTTTATCATACCCGGGATATCTACTAGACTCTTGTTTGGACAGATTTAAGTGTGTTATTGTTAAGATTTACAGACCTACAATATAAAACGCCAAATTTCCATGCAAAATAATGGTACCGCTTTCAGCACCTAAAATCCGAAATAATCATACCGCCAGGGAGGTTAAAGTGATTGTATAGTCACGTTTAAAAAATAAACAAAGGGGGGCGTGGCCGAACGGAGAGCTGAGCAGACGTGCCTGGGGTGAGCTCCTCCAGGCATAGAACACACCTGGAGATATACTCACCCACGGACCAGCGCTGACCCTGCTTGAGCCTCAGACAGGCACACAGACAAAGAGGGAGCGTTTTGGGACCGAGATCGCGGCATCTGCGACGATCGCGGAGCTCCGGGCCGACTACTAGGAAAGGCCGCGCCTTTGGCCTACTCACGGAGACCGGCGGCCATCTTGCTTCACCCAGAGGCCGTGCCGGCCCTGTCTCCGGCCGCTACGCATGCCGTGCCTCCTGCATATTTATTGGGGACATTCAGCCTGCTACTGGGGGCCTATGATCCCCTCCGTACCGCTCTAGGAGGCCTGCCAGAGGGACCTGGTAAGTGACGGCGGCCATTTTGCTACACCCGGCGGCCTATACATCTTTCCTGGGCCCAATCTGAACCCCCGCCACCCCCAGGAATACCTTGGCCTAGCCAATTGAGACCCCCGACGGTGATACTTAGTGAACATTCACCCCAGTATTACTCATGGTACTGCCTTAGCTCCAGAGACTGAATGTGGCGGCCATCTTGCTACACCCCGGCAGCCCCCTGTCTCCTCTGGGCCTAATTTTAGCTTCACCCACCCCCTGATCTGACAGACTGTGGCCCTAGACGGGGACAGAAGCAAGCATCTACCCCCACAAGTACACGAACTGTCACCACGGCCCTGAACACGAGTGGCGGCCATCTTGCTCCGCCTAAGCTGCGGTATCTACATACGCTCCTGGTATTCTCACCTCTCTGAGCCTGGATCGCTCCCTGCACAGCCACAAGAGAAGCCCAGCGGGGTCAGCACCCACCAGTGGTCCCCATCCATACAACTTTGCAGAGAAACAGAACAGACCATGTATGGCTAAGCAATGAGCTGCTGAGCTCCGCAACTGCCCGTAGCTGACAGGCTATTCTTCAGTCGTCGCACATCTTTGAAAAGCATGTCCACACACAGTGCTCGATCTACTGAGTCCACGGACCTACAACAGGGCACAATCCAACGATACCTGCTCCGCACATCTCAGTCTGATTCCCGCACTCCCAAAGACAAGATGGCATCCGCTCGAAACCCGGGGAAGGGCAAGCCTCCCCCTCCCACTCAGCCGGCGACAGACAGCAGCGAGGATTCAGATGACCCTCCCGTCCTGCACTCGGACCTATCAGATGTGGCGTCCAGGTCTGAGACCCCTGCTGCCCCTCTTTCGGACACGGGTCCTAGAGATGTGGCCCCTCAAGCTTCAGGAGGATGGAATAGATCCGAGGCCTCGACCCTTCTGGCGGCCTTCAGAGCGGAGTTTGAGTCCTGGGCGATCAAAATGGAGACCTCACTCCACAAAGACCTCCAGGCCCTCCAACAGCAGGTCTCGACTAATAAGACCGCAGTGTCTGCCCTAACTGACATTCAATCTGATCACGCAGCCCGCATCACATCCCTTGAGCAGGCCTCCAGGGAGCACTTGCACCGTATACGACAACATCAACTGCGCATAGAAGATGGAGAAAATAGGAGCCGCAGGAATAATATACGGTTACAGGGTATACCGGAGGCCACAGCGGGTACAGACTTAAAACCTTCCGTCATTGCCATCCTCAACATAGTCCTGGGCAGAGAGGTTTCATCTCCCATTGAACTAGACCGGGTGCACAGAGTGGGGGGGCCGAGGAGAGAACAAAGTGACCGCCCACGCGATGTCCTCTGCAGAGTTCATTATTACACCCTTAAAGAAGAACTTATGCGCAAGGCATGGCGTTTGGGTCCCGTGGACTTTGATGGTTCTGCTATCCACTTATACCCAGACCTCTCTCGCAACACTCTCCACATGCGCCGAATGGTCCGCCCACTACTAGATCTGATACGTCAAGCCAGAGCATCTTATACGTGGGGACACCCCTTCAGTATTAAGGTGACCAGAGCTGAGCACAAATTTATCCTATCCGACCCGGATCAACTCCCAGCCTTTTTCAGCTTTCTGGAACAAGACCCAATTGAGGTACCGAACTGGCTGGACCCGCCAGATGACTGCATTAGGGTGCAAATACGGGACCCTCTCCCACGACGACGCAGGCAACCGAGGTCCAGATCACATTCTATAGGCCCCAGAATACGTCGGCCTACCTCCCCAGAAGCTTAAGGTACCTCTAAGACGGTACATGATGCCATTTCAACGTTCCCCACATGACTAGCACCCACTCAGTGCGCTGCTTATCTCTTGTCTCCTGATCAGGTTGAGGTCTGGAATCCCCACTACCCCTTTACAGAATTTTTGGGGGTTTTTGTTTTTCCCTTTTTACATTTTTCCTCCTATGTTCCACCTGATTTCAGCAAGATATGTTACGATAGGAGACAAGATGACCTGCTCCATACCCCAATGTCTCAGGATAGAGGGAGCAATACATTGACAGGCCTTCTCCCTGCCCTTCGCTAGTGTATTATAGCTGGCTGGGGTTCGGGAGAGGCTAAAGGACTGCAAATTTCTGATGTTTGATTTGGTTATGCTATTATTGAGCTTCTAACATATTTTACCACACTGGTCTTATATTTAGGTATTTAGTGGAGATGTTCGAACTGGTTACAGGTAGAGGGGCCGATAGATGGACTGGATGGGTCCACGGTCTCTTGCCATTGTCCACATGGACACCTCTAGTTCTCCGTAGACGGTTTCTCATACACCGCTTAGTCTCACCTTAAAATGTTATTACACATTGTTACTGACTTCAGTATTATTACACAGATTTGTTTCCAGGGCCCCTGTTGGGGTCTATGGATAGCATATGTTGGAAATGTTTACTTCCCCCTTCCCATGATGTTATTTTACGGATTGATGTCTCCTCTGTGAGGGAGGGAGGGTGGGCTTGTGCGGAGTCATTTGCCCACGCGGACCGCCACCCTCCTTCACAGACGATCTGATGTGTGTTCTGCTGTTTAAATGTTTTGTTACACTGATGTGCCTCAAATAAGCTACATATGCCTGTCATGCTACTGGGCTCACGGCTCAGACTCTCCACTTCGACCTCCCACCCTCAATAGGCCGGGCACGGATAGTGCCTTTGTACGTGAGTTTTCACGTGGTGTCCCGTTTTTGTGGACCCCTTAGATTTGTTAGGCTCCTTATTTAGGTGTCCCCCCTACCTAGTTCTGTCCTGGTATATTTTTGCCACCTTATAATTCCCCCCTTCCCATCCCTCTTCCTCCCTCTGTTGTCTCTAAGCTGATTCTCTTTTTCTCATTCCACTATGGCCCACACAGTATTATCTCATCCTCGCCTGAAATTTTGCTCCTACAATGTAAATGGCCTCAATATAGCATCTAAGAGACAGCAAATCCTCTACCAAATGCATAAACAACAGGTCAATGTGTTACTGTTACAGGAAACTCATTTCCACACGAACTCCACCCCTTCCTGCTCCAACAGGTACTTTAACAGATGGTTACATAGTACAAACCCATCTCAGAAAACCAAAGGCGTTTCTATTGCCTTCCACAAAACGCTTCCAATTGACCTGATAGACCAGATCTCGGACCCCCAGGGAAGGTATGTGTTCGTAAAATTCTCCTTATGGGGCACGAAATTCACTATTGCCAACCTCTACCTACCAAATACTAACCAAATATCGTCTGCTCTGCGGTACATGAGGATCTTGTCAGAATTTGCAGAGGGTAAAATAATCATAACGCCCCCCTGGATCCACTCTTAGACTCATCAACCTCTCGCTCATCCATCTCCTTTACTAAGTTAAGGGCATTTAAACGGGCTATATACGATTTACGTCTAATCGACATTTGGCGGGTTCTGTTCCCCAAAAATCGCAACTATACCCACTTCTCACAGGTCCATCACTCTTATAGTCGTATAGACTATTTTCTTCTTGACCACAGCTGTTTGGATTGGTCACCTGAATGCGAGATAGATTCAATGGTCTGGTCTGACCACTCGCCTATATTTCTGACACTAATGATTCCCTCCACACCGGTGAGGGAGTGGACGTGGAGGCTGAATGATTCCATTCTCACAAACTCTGATTGTTCCCAAAAGGTCTCAGAAACCATTTCTAATTTTTTAATAGATCATGCATCGGACACTACCTCGCTACCCATACAATGGGAGGCACTTAAAGCTGTCCTGCGAGGAATCTTTATTCAGATGGGGACCCGCTTGAAAAAGGTTCGCTCAGCCGCAATAACCTCAGCAATGCAAAAGCTTCGAGACCTTGAGACCCAACATAAACGAGCTCCAACGGTGGGGACTCTTACAGAGGTCTCAACGGCTCGATCCCAACTCAAGGACTTATATGAGGCTTCGGCTCGTACCTATGCGGACAGACTTGCATTACATCAGTACCGATTCCAAGATAAATGCGGTAGACCGTTAGCTCGCACCCTTCACCCAAACATGTTTTCCACATTTATACCCCAGATTCGGGCCCCCTCTGGAGAAATGCTCAGTGAGCCCTCCAAGATATCACAAACATTCCGAGATTTCTACCAAACACTATACAATATTTCGCCTGGCGTCTCTTCTAGCCCCACCCTTACACCTGACACAGATAGTCTTATATTGGGGAGACGGAGCTCCCTACACTGGACGGCGATACTGTAGAAGAACTAGAACAGGTAATTACAGCGGATGAGGTCTTGGGGGCGATAGCGACCACCCCGTCCGGTAAAAGCCCGGGGCCCGATGGCTTCACCCCTAAATTTTACAAGACATTTGCTCCCCTATTGACTCCCTTCTTGGCTAGGGTATTCAATTCCATATCGGAAGGCTTGGCATTTCCTCCACAAACGCTTGAAGCCCACATTACCATTATCCCAAAACCAGATAAGGACCCTACTTTGTGCGCTAATTATAGGCCCATATCGTTAATTGGAGTGGACTTGAAAATATATGCCAAAATTTTAGCCACTAGATTGAAGCCGCTTCTCCCCCGCCTCATACACCTGGACCAGGTGGGTTTTGTAAGTGGTCGCGAAGCAAGGGATAACACCCTGAAAACTCTGCTTCTTACCGACTATGCACGCACACATGATGTCCCTCTATGTCTTTTGACGGTCGATGCAGAAAAGGCATTTGACCGGGTTGACTGGCAATTCCTCCAGATGTCTTTGAAACAGATAGGTCTGGGCCCCAAAATGCTATTCCGAATTATGTCCCTATACTCCTCTCCTACTAGAATACGGGTGAACGGCTCATTATCACCTTCATTTTCCATACATAACGGGACACGACAAGGCTGTCCTTTATCTCCCCTTCTCTATGTCCTTGTCATGGAACACCTGGCAATTGCCTTGCGCAATAACCCTAACATCTCGGGTGTATCGATAGGCCCTATTCAATCCAAACTGGCTCTCTTTGCGGATGACCTACTAATGTTTGTAACCCAACCCCATTTATCTTTAACACATATTATGCAGGAATTCACGAAGTTTGGGAAGCTGAGCAATTTCAAAGTGAATCATACTAAGTCAGAAATCCTGAACATTTCTTTATCCCAGGAGGCCCTCCGCCAAGTCTCCATTAAGTTTCCCTTTAAAACAGGCTCCACTTCCATCCGTTACCTCGGAATCCAAATACCCACAGAAAGGTCCCAATTGTTCTCTCTGAACTATGCTCCCCTTCTGCTTAGAACCAAGACTGATCTATCAAACTACACGAAAAAACGCCTATCGTGGCTAGGCAGGGTGAATGCTCTAAAAATGGACGTCCTCCCTCGGTTTCTTTATTTGTTCCAGACAATTCCTACTTCAATACCCTCCTGGTTCTTTAAGAAACTCCGACAACTGTTCTCCTTCTTTATCTGGGGGGGGGCTCATCCTCGGATACGCTATGAGACGCTATCGCTCCCCAAGATCCGTGGTGGAGCTGGAGCTCCAGATGCCTCTATATACTATAGAGCAGCAGTACTAACACGTATAGTTAACTGGTTCCATCATTCCTCCACCAAATTATGGGTACAAATAGAGAGCCATCTCAATTCAATAGATCTCCGCGCACTACCGTGGACGCCTACTGAATTCCTAAAAGGGGGATTACCCCTAAGCGACCTCACCCGACAAACTATACAAATTTGGACCCGAATGAATTCCTCCAAGAACCTATCTCCTCTGAAAGGACCCATGACTCCACTGTTTGGAACTCCGGCTTTTCCACCGGCTCTACAAGTAGAGAATTTTGGCCCTTGGTGCAAGAAGGACCACAGACGACTTGCCCAAGTCCTGCGTTCAGATTCTTCTCTGATTCAAGACGTTCCTTCCGGCCCACCTTCCCGTACTTCGACGCACTGGCTGCAGAGGCAACAGGTGCTATCTTTTATTTGAACCTTCCCATCCTTACCTGATGTACTTACTGACACATCAGACTTGGAGAACATGCTACTCCAGATTGACCCTCCTACGCATGTGGTCTCTCAACTATACTCTCTCATACATATGGTCTATAATCCTGACCTCCCCCCATACACACAGGCCTGGAGGGAAGATTTGGGTCACCCCATTTCACCTGTAGATTGGCAAAAGTGCTTCATTCTGACTCATAAAATATCCTTAGCCTCCAAATCGCAAGAAAAGGGATTCAAATTACTGACCCGTTGGTATAGATGCCCCTCGACAATACGCTGGATAAACCCGGCGCTCCCGGATACCTGCTGGCGTTGTTTGTCATCAAAGTGGACCTTACTCCACATTTGGTGGGAGTGCCCCCCTGTACGGAGGTTCTGGCAAAAGATCCTCGACTTGTACTGCAGACTCATGGCGACCTCGGTTGCACCCTCTCCTGAGGTAGCCTTGCTATCTATGCTCCCTGGCCCGCTTAAATCGGTCAAAAAAGACGTTCTGCGTCACTTTCTGGCGGCAGCTAGAACGGTTCTGCCCAGACATTGGAAGTCGACAAGCATGCCTTCTCTGGGGGGTTGGGCAATTGAGGTGGACCAAATTAATAGACTGGAACGGATGTTGTCGCGGGAAACGGGTAAGGAGGAACAATTTTCCAAGACCTGGACCTCATGGTCTATCTTCCGCTATTCTGCGGAATTTATTCCATGGGCTACAGAGGACTCCACCAATGCAACTGGGTGACCAGAGTGGAATGTCTTTCTCTTAATATCTGTATTCTTTACTCCCTTGTCCCCTCTATTCTTACTCTTCTTTTTCCCTTTCTCCCCTTATATGTTACAGCGCTACACGATCACCTGAATCATACTCTCTAATCTCACCAGACCAATAATGTGACACACATTGAGCTTCCCCATCAGAGAAAATACATTTAGCACAGCAACAATAGCCCTAGCTTGCTTGCAATAGGTGGACGCCACTCGTTGAGTGGATAGTGGTGCTCACCTGCACTTTAATCAGCTTAGACAGTATAGCTACGCAGGCTTAAACATCAAACTAAATCAATAAACGCTCACAAATTGTTTAAAACATGAGATGATATGTTACCAGTATCGCAATGATGTCTATTTCTATTTTTTGTGTTTTTGTATGACATAACTGTATACTGTACATTTTTCCTTTCTCAATAAAATAAGATTGAATTAAAAAATAAACAAAAAAACAGACATGTTATACTTGTAAAGTGCTGCGCAAACTGTCAGTGCTATATAAATCCTGAATAATAATAATAATATTTAGCTCGTCTGTGAAGTTGGCTTTGCACAGAGCAGCCTGGATCCTCCTCTTCTCAGGTCCCTCTTCGCTGCTCCTGGCCCCTCCCTCCTGTCGAGTACCCCCACAGCAAGCAGCTTGCTATGGGGGCATCTGAGCCGAGTCACAGCTCCGTGTGTCCATTCAGCCCCGGACCACCCCCTCTCTCTTCCGATTGGCTAACTGACTTTGGCAGCTACGGGAGCCAATGGCACCACTGCTGTGTCTCAGCCAATTAGGAGGAGAGTCCCGGACAGCTAAGAGACTTGTGGACATTGTTGGAGAGGGATGGGGTCAGGTAAGTAATTAGGGGGTGCTGAGGCGGCTGCTACACACAGAAGTTTTTTTATCTTAATGCATAGAATGCATTAAGATAAAAACCCTTCTGCCTTTACAACTCCTTTAAGCTCCATCGGGTTGGATGAGGAGCGTCGATGCACAGCCATTTTCAGGTCTCCCCAGAGAAGTTCTATTGGGTTCAAGTCTGGGTCAATCAAGGATATTCACAGAGTTGTCCCGTTCTCTTGGCTGTGTGCTTAGGTCTTGTTGGAAGATGAACCTTCACCTCAGTCTGTGGTCCTAAACGCTCTGGAGCAGCTTTTCATCAAGGATGTCTCTGTACTTTGCTGCATTCCTCTTTCCCTTGACCCTGACTAGTCTCCCAGTTCCTGCCACTGAAAAACATCCCCACAGCATGCTACCACCACCATGCTTTACTGTAGGTATGGTATTGCCCAGGTGATGAGCGATGCCTGGTTTCCTCCAGACATGACGCTTGCCATTCAGGCCAGAAAGTTCAATCTTTGTTTCATCAGACCAGAGAATTGTGTTTCTGATGGCCTGAAAGTCCTTTTGGCAGACTCCAGCTGGGCTGTCATGTGCCTTTTACTGAGGAATGGCTTCTGTCTGGCCACTCTACCATACAGGCCTGATTGGTGGAGTGCTGTATAGATGGTTGTTCTTCTGGAAGGTTCTGCTCTCTCCACAGAGAAATGCTGGTACCCTGTCAGAGTGACCACCGGATTCTTGGTCACCTCCCTAAGGCCCCCGATCACTCAGTTTGGCCGGGTGTCCCGCTCTAGGTAGAGTCCTGGTGGTTCCAAACTTCTTCCATTTACAGATGATGGAAGCCACTGTGCTCATTGGGACCTTGAATGTAGCAGAGTTTTCTGTACCCTTCCCCAGATCTGTGCCTCGATACAATCATGTCTTGGAGGTCTAGACAATTCCTGTGACTTCATGGCTTGGTTTGTGCTCTGACATGCACTGTTAACTTTGGGACCTTATATAGACAGGTGTGTGCCTTTCCAAATCAAGTCTAATCAACTTACTACAGGTGGACTCCAATCAAATTGTAGAAACACCTCAAGGATGATCGGTGGAAACAGGATGCACCAGAGCTCAATTTTGAGTGTCATGGCAAAGGCTGTGAATATGTATGTACATGTGATATTTTTCCATCTGTTATTCTTAATAAATTTGCAAAGATTTCAAACAAACTTCTTTCATGTGGTCATTATGGGATATGGTTTGTAGAATTTTGAGGAAAATAATGAATTTAATCCATTTTGGAATAAGACTAACATAAAAAAAATATGGAAAAAAGGAAGTGCTGTGAATACTTTCTTGATGCACTGTAATTGGCTCCTGTTTAAATTGGCCCTAGTATGTAAAAGTATTCACGTGAGATAGGGACCTTAGTCCAGGGGTCTCAACTTTCAAAAAAAAAAAAAAGGGGGGGGGGCAAGTTTACCATGCTTCAGACTTTAGGGGGACCGCACTGTGGCCATTGGGAGTAGATAATGCCTCAGGCTTGGTGGTCAGTGGGAGTGAAAAAAAAAAATTCATAGCACCCCTGTGGTCAGTAAGAGGAGTAATAGTGCCCCATCATTGGTATTAGTGCCCCTAACTCTGATATCAGTGGAAGGAATAGTGCTCCATTGTTACTTTCAGTGGGAAGAATAGTTCCCCATCATTGGTGTCAGAGGGAGGAAATTTGCCACATTGTAATGCCCCGTACACACCAGCGGAAATTCCGCCAGCAAAAGTCTGATGTGAGCTTTTGGTCGGAAATTCCGACCGTGTGTATGCTCCATCGGACTTTTGCTGGCAGAATTTCCGCCAGCAAAAGATTGAGAGCAGGCTCTCTATTTTTCCAACGGAAATTCCAATCGTCTGTAATACGTACCGGAGCCCCCTCTTGATCCAGCGATGTCCACAAGAGCCTTGCCTCTCTGGGGACTCTCACTCCTGATTGGCTTATGGCAGCAGCGGGACCCACTGGCTCCTGCTGCTGTCAATCACAGCCAGTGAGCAGATCAGGGGATGGAGGGGGCGGGGCTGAACCATGGCTCCATGTGTGAATGTACACACAGAGCTGTGGGTTGGGAGCACGCCTGCTTGGGGGCCCCCACAACAAGCTGCTTGCTGTGAGGGCACCCGGCAGGAAGGAGGAGCCAAGAGTGCTGGCATGGGACCCAAGTAGAGGAGGATCGGGGTCTACTCTGTGCAAAACCATTACACAGAGCAGGCGAGTATAACATATTTGTTATTTAAAAAAAGTTAGACTGCAGATAATACTGGGCCATGAAGTGGCTCTGCAGCTTACACATGTGCTTGCAAATGTGTGCTAACCAAACCCCTGTTTTTAATGCATACTGTTAGACAGGTTAATGCGGTTTGTAAACTGATCGGGGAGTTGAGCTCGGAATTTTCTCTGGTTTGATATCGCTTTAAACCTCTAGCTGACCAGCTGCCGTCATACTGCGGCAGGTTGGAACGGCTGCGCAAATTGCCGTAGGTGTACGTCGGTTGCTTTAAGAGCAATAAGAGGACGCCGGAGCCTATGCGCGTGGCTGGCCACCCGCAATCACTCCACGGGAGTACCACCATTACTAGTTAAAAAAAAATTAAAATGCCATAAATATATCCTCTATTTTGTAGACGCTATACCTTTTGCGCAAACCAATCAAATGCTTATTGCAATTTTTTTTTTTACCAAAAAAATATAGAATACATATTGGCCTAAACTGCAATTTTTTTTTTTGGGGGGGGGGGGGGATATTATAGCAAAAAGTAAAATATATATATTTTTTTTTTCAAAATTGTCAGGTTTTTTTCTTTATATCGCAAAACAAAAAACTGCAGAGGTGATCAAATACCACCAAAAAGAAAGCTCTATTTGTGGAAAAAAAAAAAAAGGGAAATAAATTTTGTTTGTGTACAACATCGCATGACCACGCAATTGTCAGTTAAAGCGGCGCAGTGCCATATCGCAAAAAATGGCCTGGTCGGTAAGGGGGTAAATCCTTCTGGGGCTGATGTGATTACCCCTCCACTAAGACTCCTGTGTCTAGATTCTACATTTTTTTTTCACCTGTCACAGCTAGGATCCTCACTTACATGTTTATTCTACTGTAGATAGAACCTGTCAAAGCATCATTAAGCTGGCCATAGATGGATCAAAATTCAGGTACTTTAACAGGCACTGGCTGAGTTTCGATCCATCAATGGTTTTTCCTGTTCCAGAGAATCTGATTTAATGATTGACTTCTCTCGAACTGGCTCATTGAAACTTTTTCCTTCAATTAGCTGCAGCTCTGATCTGTGTATTCTGACAGTGGAGGAGTCCCTGCTTGTCAGAAAATACTGTATATACTCGAGTATAGGTCGACCCAAATATAAGCCGAGGCACCTAATTTTACCACAAAAAAACTGGGAAAACTTATTGACTCAAATATAAGCCTAGGATGAGAAATGCGCAGCTACTGTAAATGGAAAAGAGGGTCAACAATGTCCATTTGCAGCCATAGGTCCCCCGAACTTCAAACTCGGTAGTTAAGGGTTCCTAGATGCCCCCTAGCTGCAGCCAAAATTTGGGGTCTCTGGACCCAAAAGGTGGGGTTCCTAGCACCAAGTGGCCCCCAGATACGGGGCCCCAAAGTCAGTTCAGAAAATGTCAAGCACTTCTGCAGCAGAGAATGACATTTTCCGAACCGATTTTGGGGCCCCATATCTCGGGGCAACTTGGTGCTAGGAACCCCAAGTTTGGTGTGCAAACCCAGTGGAACCAGCACTACAACATATCCAAAGCTGGGGTTCCTAGCACCAAGTGGTTATGTACTGTACAGTACATAACTGAAAATATATTTACAGAACACCAAAACCATTACAAAGTAAAAGTAGTTCTGCATAATGCAGTGAGCTCATCCCTGACGTCCAGACTTCATCTGTGTACTTGGCAATTTACCCAACTTATATTTAGAGCAGATATGCCTTCTCCCTGTGACAGCATTTATGTTAGCGTCCCTTGATGACCAATCTTCCCAAGCATGTGACTACTTCAGTGCATCCCTTCTAACGTTAACACTCAGGGTGAGACTGCTCCCCCCTCAAATTCTTGCACATGTCACCCAGCTTGATCCAAGGAAAGAAGTTACTGACCTCTGCAGCAAATTTCCATAGCACTCAAAGATGGTCTTGGGGACAGCTCTGTTATGTTGTGAAGGCAGGATGGTTGTAGCATTAGTGGACTGATATTGCTAATGCTTTGCAGAGTAATAGTGTAAAGTTTTGCATTAATATTCTATAAATTTGAATGTACAATATAAAATATGCTCAATGTATATACATTAAAGTGTTTGTAAAGTCACATTGGGGGTTGTTTACTAAAGGCAAATCCACTTTGCACTACAAGTGCAAACTGCACTTGAAATTGCACTGAAAGTTTACTTGGAAGCGCAGTCGCTGTAGATCCGAGGTGGACATGCAAGGAAAATAAACAGCATTTTAGCTTGCAGATGATTGAATAAAATCAGCAGAGCTTCCCCTCATTTCAGACCTACCCCTCAGATGCACAGCGATTGCACTTCCAAGTGCACTTTCAGTGCAATTTCAAGTGCACTTTGCACTTGTAGTGCAAAGTGGATTTGCCTTTCGTAAATAACCCCCATTGTGACTATACGGGTATCCTCTCTGGATTATGCAGGCAACTATAGCAGCTTTTCTCAACCTGTTCAACACAAAAGAACCCTTGAAATAAACTTTTCAGTCTCAGGGAACCCCTGCGAAAAATTACTTTATCTACAACTGAGGATACATTAGTGTGATAGTCACTGGGAAGAATGCTCCTTACACTTGTGATCATTGGGAAGAATTACCCCCTTACAGATTGCTAAAAAGATTAATGGTGTCAGTGGGAACTTACCCGATAGACAGAAATTGCTCAAGGAACCCCTGATAACCTCTGGGGGAAACCTAAGACCCCATACACACTATACAACTTTTGTTGTCGGATTTCCTTTAGTGCAAAGGCCTCCCTGATTGCATACAAATTGAAACTCTTAAGGTTTGACCTCATATGGTTTTGGTAAATCTAAAAAGGAAAAAAAAAAATCAAAAGAAAATTGTATAGTGTGTATCCAGCTTAAGGTTCCATGGAACCCTGAACTATAAGTGTGTATTTTTTTTCCCCATTAAAACAAACATAAACCCCACTATAGTTAATGCCAACATAATCCAGAGGGGATACATGTATTTTTGCTGCATATTGCAGCTGAATAGTGGTGGGAGGAGCGCCGCTCTCATGCTGAAAGTGAGGGAGGTGGAGAGATTTACAGAGAGCGGGATGACGCAGGCACATAAACTGACCACGGTATCATGGCTTAGCAGCCATGATTACCGTGGTCAATACAGACAGGGGGACACAGGAACAGACTGGATCAACCATGTATTTTACAACATAGGAAGGGTCAAATTACACAGCACAAGTACTGTGCTAGAGATCATGTCTTTTTTTAGGGTTACAATCACTTTAAAAGGGTATTAAAGTGGTTGTAAATCCTTACATGTACCCAGTGAAGTGACTCGCCTCAGGTGATAGAGATGAAACAAATCCTCCTACATAAGTTGTTGTACCCTGTTTATCTGCAGTCTATTTACAGCCGATCAAAGTCCAGAATTTATAAAGTTTGCCTGAGCTGTCAGAAAACAGGGTGGGGAGCTGAAATTACACACTGCAGAGCTCACTGAGGAGAGCACAGAGCTGATTGGAGGTAAGAGACTCCTCCCCTTCATACAGCAAACAGGAACAGAGCTGAGGCTGTCAGTCACAGAAAAATTTGTCAAAGGTGACTTGTGCAGATAGCAGAGAGACAGGCAGCAGACAGAAATGACATTTAGTGCTCTGGATTGAAGTACAAAACACACTATAGGAGGGATATAATACTTTGCTCATATTCCATGTCTGAGGTTTACAATCATTTTAAAGAAACAACTTTAAAATAAAATGTCACTTGTGTTTTTAGGTGCAGAGCCATTTAAACATAACTGCTGCATAAAATCCATTATCTATCAAACTCATATTTTAATTAGATTTTATTTAAGAACACTACAAAAGCACAGACAGATATTATATTTTGCCAATATTCCATTTTATTGTTTATAGGACTTTCAGGAGAACTCCAGACAAAAAAAAATATCATTTCAGTATTAATTATGCAACAAGGATATCTACTGACCTGCGTTAGCTTTTATATCCAATGTTTAAAAGCCAATTTAGTCTTCCCTTATCCCCAAAATGAGGCAATTAGAATACTGCACTCGCCCTCAAGCATCTGTAAAAGTGTGGGCACTTATCCCAGCAGTTTTTAAAACAAAATGCAGTCTTTCTACTAGCAGGTTATCTGTATTATCAAATGGCAATTTACATCTTGACTGAAGTTCTCCTATTAAAAAAAAAAAAAAAAAAAAAAAAAAAAAAAGTGTCTGCTACAGCCTGTAGGATGAATGCAGCCTATTCACCAGAACTATTGCTCTGTGCCTCAAAGTGTAAGCATTAGGTTCTTAAACTGGGTATACACTAGTAGAATATCTTTCATTTGTTTCTCTAGCAATTAGTCGGGTCAAAGCGACATTTGTTTTTAGACTATAGTGACAAGAAAATTGAAAGGAGCAGGATACACTAGCAGCATTTTTGCTGCATTTAGACCAAAATTGCACTCGCTATAAATGCTTGAAAAATTCATGTAAATAATGCATACCTTTTAAAACAAAAAAAGAGCATTAACCAGCTCTCACAGTACAGTAATTATGTTGTTCTTGAAGAAAACAGGCCAGCAAGGATTTGTTGTAAAAAAAAAAATAATTTGCAATACCTGTGAACACAGTTAATTTATAATACATAGACAATATTTAAAATGAACAGTACCCCATTAAGTTCATTAAGTTGGGGACGTACCAGACCATGGCCCTTTTCTGCAGTGTTATGGCAGAGGATACTCTAAGCAGCCCACAAATAGTTTTGTTTTTTTTTTCCAACCAGCGGGCTGAACGAAAAAAAAAAAAAAAAAAAACACAACAAAAAAGGATAGAAACAAAAAAAAGGACAGAAAAAAAAAAATTCTCGAATGTGTGAATTTCTAACAGCGTATGTAGTTTTTGTTCAGTAAAGTTCATTTCTTTCAAAATCCAATGTTAAAAGCAAACAAAATCTTGACCGACATTTGAATGTACTGAGAATTTTCACATGCATTTTCCTTTGAAATTCTACTAGTATATGCTCAGACTTCGGAATATGAGGCGAATGGCAAGTTGCCTATAGCAACTCTGTTCAACTCTGGGCTGCAGAAAGGACAGTGCAACGTTAGCTGGTTGCTATGGACACCAAGAAAGGTTTGTTTGAACACTTCATACACAAGCCCCATAGAATCTAAACACGGAGCTAAAATGACTGCTGCAGACAAGTGTTATAATTTAAGTGGTATTAATCTCAAAAGCAAAACATTATATTGCAGCTTACCAACTTCTAGATGTGATGGCTGCATTAGTTCCTTTCTTTAGGGCTTCCATTTTCATCTGGTGATCCAGCTCGTAAGTCTGTTTAACAGAAAGGCTCTCTTGCAGCAAGCAGGTACATATATTTATACACAAATTAAAAAGAATTCCAAATCCCTGGATCTCCTAGTACTCCTAAGATGTAGTGTGTGCACATAATGTCCATTTTATTCAGGACAAAATAACATTTTACTTTTAATACAAAAGTAATCTTTAGTGTATGTTTGTTGCCAACTTTAAAAACATGTCCTCCAGAGGCAACTGCAAATGGCCGGACACAATTACAATATTTGAGACAGTCTTCATATTTGATGTGATAGCTGTATTTATTAGTTTGCAGTTTCTTTCTTCTATTTTCTTCTAATGATCCAGCCAGTAAGTCTGCAGTTACAGGGATGAGAAAGACCATTTAACACTGGAAGGGGTACTTAAAATGATCAGCTTTTATATATGTAAACCTTTATCCCATATGGAAACCTCCCCCAGATTGACAATGCTGCTGCCCAAATCTGCCCCTTGTGTTCCTTCATCCGGAGCACTCAAACAGGAGGTGAGCGTTACTGGTCAGATCACCAGGTGAAAACAAAGGGGAGAAAACTGAAAAAAGAAAACTGATGCAGCCATCACATTTAATGATTGGTAAACTGCAATATATAAATGTTTTTGGTTTAATGCCACTTTAAAGCTAGCTTTCGAATGATTGCAACTTGAGACACATCTTTAATGTTTTTTAACGGAAATACATTCAAAAACTAAACAAGCAGAAAATCCACACACACACAATTCATTCTTTGGTAACTTTAAGTAAACCAAAAAGGACAGAACATATATTTAAATCATATTAAGTCACAGTGCAATTGATCACAATATCATAAATGTGCAAGCAAACAATACAAATTAGAAACAAAAAAAAAAGATAAATAGTTAAAGAACCTCAACTGAAATTTGAATTTAAAGGAATGGTCAATCCAGCCAGTTATTTGCGCTGCCTAACCATAAGGATTTCTGCTTTAACCCAGCAGGTACAGATATTTATACACAAACTGAAAATAATTCCAAATCACTGTATCTTCCGGAAGGATGTAGTGTGCACATAACGTCTTATTCATAACAAAATAACATTTCACTTCAAAAACAAAAAAAAACCAAAACAAAAAAAAAAAAACACATTTTAGAGTCCTGGTAGTTGCCAACTTTAAATATGTTTTGAGACAGTCTTCTGGCTGCTCCACTGGACTCTGCTCACGTGTGCATTGTCAGTACAGGTAAAATGTATGTGAAGTTGCACATAAAAAGATCTGTGCACCCTTATAGTGAATGCATTTCCATCCAGTGTGTGTTTTTTTAAAGTTCAACAAGCAGCATTTTTGCTGCATTTAGACCAAAATTGCACTTGATATAAATGCTTGAAAAATTCATGTAAATAATGTATACCTTTTAAAACAAAACAAAAAAAAAATGTGTTAACCAGCCCTCACAGTACAGTAATTATTTTGTTCTTGAAGAAAACAGGCCAGCAAGGATTTGTTGTAAAAAAAATTTGCAATATATCTGTGAAAACTTTTATAATACATATTGACAATATTTAAAATGACCACTACCCCATTAAGTTCATTAAGTGGGGGACGTACCAGACCATGGCCCTTTTCTGCAGCGTAATGGCAGAGGATAGGCTACTCTAAGCAGCCCAAAAATAGTTTTTCTTTTTCCAACCAGCGGGCTCTGAATGAAAAAAAAAAAAAACAAACAGAAAAAACAAAAAACACACAAAAAACTCGTGTCCCCCCCCACCCAATCCACACATGTTGTGTTCCAACAGCAAGGAAACTTCCCCGCCAACAATACACTGATCAGCATGTGCCTTTGGCTATACCCGAAGACACTGATCTAGTGAAGAAAATCCAGCTGGCTGGTTGTACAGAAGTGGATCAGTAGATCCACTTCTGTACAACCAACCTGCCCATACATAGATCAAAAATTTCGATCCATGTATGGCCAGCTTTAGGGAAGCTGAAAAAACAAATAAAATGAAAAGACTGTGCATTTAATAATTTTAAACACATTTACATAATTTTCTAAGAAGCTCCAACTGTGCTTTAGTTTTTTTTTTTTTTATATATAATCTGTGCATTACATTTCACTTACTGCCAGGGATATTGAGGAGCATCTCTACAGAGTGTTCCTCCATGTTTCAGCAACGATTTAACAGAAAGGACACTTTTGCTCAGCCAAAATGATAGAACAAGCAAATAGCTTGCTAAGCTGATCTCATTCACAGTGGCGGCAGCTGCCACAGCCTCCTGTCTACCGTATTGAGGGATTTCCCGGCTGTGAATCAGGCATGTGAGTGTGGGCACGCAGATCTGGATTGTCATTTAAAGCGCAACTCCACTTTTGTCGAGGAAAAAACATTTCTCCCGGGTGATCTATGTACATTGCAAGGATTATAACAACCTTTGCTGCCGATTGCTACCTTTTGTTATTCTGAAGAAATCGCTGTTCGTTCCTCTGTGTTGAGTGGGTCTAACGGGAGTGGTTTCATAATTATCAATCAGTTGTGCAGCTGCACAGCACGAATGAGGAAAGCTGCTGGACCTGCATCCCTTTAGACGTGTTCCTATTGGGAGTAGCTCACCAAAAATGACATTTTTGTTGCAGGGGATGCCTGAAATCTGACTTGCATCTTAGGCAGACTTCTGGGAACATCAGTGAGCCAATCACACAAGCAGCAAATTTTTTATTTGCTATTTTTTTCCCCCCATGAAAGTGGAGTTACCTTTTAGGCACGGTAAAAGTGCCCTTCCAGATGGGTGCCAGGAAATAGGACAAGCAACTAATGCTGCAAGCGGGAACAGCAAGGTGCTCCCTCGATAAGTTTAATCCAGTGTTTAGTAGAGCTGCACAATTAATCGTTAAAAAAATCGTGATCTCGATTCACCTCCCCTGACGATCTCTCCTGCTGAGTTTGACGATTCTTTCATATAAACAAGTGGAGAGATTATCTGCTCACTCAGCTGTCAAAAGAAAACATCCAGGCATTCTGCCAAGTTTAGAACTTGAAACATTGTATCTAACTTCCTTCTTAGATCAAAGGGATAAACTTCTCTGTGTAAACAAATAACCTGGGCAATCTGCCAAGCTTTAAACAACGTGTAAATGCAGGAAGTTTAACCACTTACTAAATCTTTTTCTGACACTTCTTTCTTAAGTTAAAATCAATATTTTTTGCTAAAAAAAATTACTTGGAACCCCCAAACATTAGAGATAATATATATATATATATATATATATATATATATATATATATATATATATATATATATATATATATATATATATATATATATATATATATATATATATATTATAATATGGAATAAAATGGCAATTGCTGCAATATTTTATGTTGCACTGTATTTGCCCAGCGGTCTTTCAAATGCAATTTTTTGGGAAAAAATACACTTCAATAAATAAAAAAAAAGAAACAGTAGCGCAATTTTTTTTGTTTTAATGTGAAAGATAATGTTACGCCGCGAGAATCGTGAGAGAATCGTGATCTATCCTCTAAGCAAAAAAATCGTGATTCTCATTTTAGCCAGAATCGTGCAGCTCTAGTGTTTAGATAACTCTAGTGTGGAGGATCAAATGTATGCGTATTAGAACACACATATGCCGACTTATAGTTGTGCTCATAAATTTACATACCCTGGCAGAACTTATGATTTCTTGGCCATTTTTCAGAGAATATGATAACAAAAACATTTTTCACTTGTGGTTAGTGTTTGGCTGAAGCCATTTATTAGCAATCAACTGTGTTTACTCTTTTTAAATCATAATGACAACAAAAACTACCCAAATTACCCCGATCAAAAGTGTACATACCCTGTGCTGAAAAGTGATTTCAGCCTGATAACATGCACACAAGTTGACACAAAGGGGTTTGAATGGCTATTACAAGCAAACAGTGTGTGTATAAAATGTCAATGAGTTTCTGGACTCATGACAGACCCTTGCATCTTTCATCCAGTGCTGCACTGACATTTCTGGATTCCGATTCATGGGGAAAGCAAAAGAATTGTCATAGGATCTGCTGGAAAAGGTAGTTGAACTGTATAAAACAGGAAAGGGATATAAAAAGATATCCAAGGAATTGAGAATGCCAATCAGCAGGGTTCAAACTTCAACCACAACTGCCAGGAAAACCCACAAATAACTTCAGGTGAAACACAGGACTCCCTGAAAACATGTGGTGTGGCCGTTTCAAGATGCACAATTTAGGAGGCACTTGAAGAAAGATGGGCTTCATGGTCGAGTCGCCAGAAAAAAAAAGCCATTACTACGTAAATGCCACAAAGTATCCCACTTACAATACGCTAAACAGCACAAAGGCAAGCCTTCAACCTTCTGGCACAAAGTCATTTGGAGTGATGAGACCAAAATGTAGCTTTTTGGCCACAACCATAAACACTACATTTGGAGAAGAGTTAACAAGGTCTGTGATGAAAGGTACACCATCTGTGAAACATGGAGGTGGATCGCTGACGTTTTGGGGATGTGTGAGCTACAAAGGCACAGGAAAATGTGGTCAAAATCGATGGCAAGATGAATGCAGTATGTTCCCAAAAAATACTGGAGAAACATTTGCATTCATCAGCTAGGAAGCTGCACATGGTACGTACTTGGACATTGCAACATGACAAACCAAAACACAAGGCCAAGTTGACCTGTTATTGGCTACAGCAGAACAAAGTGAAGGTTCTGGAGTGGCCATCTCAGCCTCCTGACCTCAATATCATTGAGCCACTCTGGGGAGATCTCAAACGAGCAGCTCATGCACGAAAGCCCAAGAATTTACAGGAACTGGAGGCTTTTTGCCAATAGGAATGGGCAGCTTTACCATCTGAGAAGATAAAGAGCCTTATCCACAAATACCACAAAAGACATTTGCGGTCACTGATGTTAAAGGGGGCAATACATGGTATTAAGAACTGGGGTATGTAAACTTTTGATCAGGGTAAAGAGTAAACAGTTGATTGATAATAAATTACTTCAGCCAAACACTAACCATGAGTGAAAGAAAAGTTTGTGTTATCATGCATATTCTCTGAAAATGGCCAAAAAATCATAAATTCTGCCAGGCTATGAAAACTTCTGAGCACAACTGTACCTTGAATATCTGTTCAATTTACAAATCCCGGCTTGCCTATATAAAACTTGGGAATTACAATGTGCCTGATCATATAAGGATTTCTCAAAGCACCCAGTTGGCAGAACAACTACTGAGTTTGTCAGAACCCACACCCTGAACGTGCCATGAGATGAGAATGATCAGCACTGGACCTCTACAATTTTTCAGTGTTTATCACACATGTCAAGTGGCCTTTAGGCTCTTAGAATAGAGGTATATACAGTAGGCTCCTCTCTGTGTGTAGAAAGACTACAGATGGTTTTCAGTAAGAAACCATAAAGAAAAAAAAAAGGGACATGTAAGCATCAGGAAATGCAATGAATTTAAAGATGGTTTCAAACCGAACTTGCTTTGCTGGAAGGATTATGTACATTAGTCCTCCTTGGCAAGATCCCACTGGTAGACTTGACTAGTCCAAATTTTCAGCTTTAAATCCTTTAGCTTTCCTGGCACTTAAAGCTAAACTCCAGGGAAAGGATACTCCCTTACAGTGGGGCTGTCACCACACTGCAAGGGTTAAACGCTCGTTGAGGTCTAGGGGGCCCTAGCCCTGAAGACACTGATGGACAGACCACTGCTGGAGAGTAAGGGAGGAAGGGAGAGCGCCGGCTGCTGAGGGAGAGGAGAATCGGATAGGTAAAGCTGCTTTTTAAGGCTCCCTGGACCTAAACAGGCATATAATCCTTGCAATGTGGGGAAAGATGCACTGCAAGGGAGCATTTTTCCAAATGGGCTTTAAATGTTCCTCCTCTGGCAGTCTCAATGTTCCAGCAATTCAGATAAAGAACATATTGGGGGGGGGGGGGGGGGTGGCTTGGCAGCATCCACTTTATTTTAATGTCTGTACTAGCAACGTTAAATTTCATTATTATACATCTTCGGAAGTGGCAGCAGGTACCTGTCAAGAGCGGGTATATGCAACCCAAAAAAAAAAAAATTCCAAAAATGTATCTCTTTTTAATCTTTCTTGGGCAATTAAAAGTCTTGTTTTTACTACACTTCGAAGCGCCTTCTTCTAATTTTATTTACATCTTTCAAGCTTCCTGTGGTACATACCTGCTCACTAAGGATCGCTACACTGGTCATTTGTTATCAAATGGCAGCTGATACAGAAGTTGCAAAACTGAAACCTAAAGGCCACATGTACGTGAACAGTTTGGCTCCTCTGTGTCAAATCCTGGCATTTTCAACCACCCAGGAGACACGGGTGCCAGCAGCCAACATCTTGATGTGCACTTATATTTACAGTCGTATGTGTTCAGGAAAGTAGGTCCACAACTGCAGAATTTCTGTATTTTGGGCATATGTCCCAGAATGCATATGGTCCTGAACACAAGCACCGTTCCATACAGCATCCAGCTGACATACTTTTGCCTTTCAAATTTTGACAGGCCGCTGGCAGTGGGGTTGGACACAGAGGCCTTGGGGGCACCAAAAACACTGATGGGACGCATATGGTCAAACCAACAGTGGTGCATGTGGCCTTGATAGAGCATCTACTCAATAGCTACTCAGTGTTTCAGAGGTGTATTACTAAATCATGCAGGATTGACAATAACACCTGGAAATATTTCAAGTACATGAAATATTCACGTGTCATTCAGCATGCAGCCGGTGGAACTGCTGGAAGGGAGAGACCACCATAACACACAAGGGAGATGTAGGGACTGGCAAATATCCAAGTTATGTAGGGCAACAGATTGTAAACTAGCCTCTTAACCACTCTGGCCACGATGTTTTGGGAGGATTTTCTTCTTAAATCCCCTGAGATATTAACTCATCTAGGAACAACATTGACCACCATACATTCTGGCTGGTCACCGAGGATTTGAGCACAAATGAAAGAACACAGTGACCGGTAAAAAGACAAAAAAAAAAAAAAAAAAAAAAAAAATATCAATGGCATCCTAAATTAGCAAAAGCCAGGAACTCCTTTCCAGTGCTGCTGACCTAAACCTAGGTTTATAGGCTTGCTTAGACATTTTATAAACGGTTGTTCTTTGACAAACCATATAAAGAAGAATGTTTATAAGAGCTGTGTGAATCCCAGCGTGCCTCATGTGACCATTTTTTTTGTGAAACCAAAACAGAATGCAATAGACAAAGTGATAACTGGCCTTTTTGTGCACGGCAATGTGGTAAACGCAAAAGTACAGTACAAACATAACAGGATTTCATGCAGGCACACTGTGGTATGTTTACACCAAACACTTAACTAGATACCAAGTCATGCTCTCATCAGCATAAAAATTCATAAGGCACTCTGGGACTAAATTATTTGAGTAGGAAACACAGTCAGTAGAAGTTTGTGTTACATGAAGGACGAGACTCAGCTACACTATATACATCACACTCCAGTAAAACTTAAAATGTCATTATGAAAAATAAACATGTGTATTCAAATGTGTGCAAAATAGGTCAATATCACTGAGAAAAATAAGACTGCAAGTAATACTGGGTCAATGTGAATGTTTTAAAAGTGGTCTCTAGGAAGAGTTTTTTGGAGGGGGGCTCATATGTGATTTGTAGTACATAGCTCAGTGATAGAAGCCAAGGGCTGTCAGAATACTGACCACAATTCTGAAATTAAAAGCACCAATACGGTAGTCCAGCTGCTTCCATAGATCTGTGAAGAAATTAATAGTTCTCCACAAAACACGACCCGTACCAACCAGTCCATTTCAATACTTTTCATTTCAGATAAGAGCTCAGGCCCTACAGCAGGGGTCTCAAACTGGTGTCCTTACAGCTGTTGCGGAACTACAAGTACCACGAGGCATTGCAAGGCTGACAGTTAAAAGAATGACTCCCTCAGGCAGAGACATGATGGGACTTGTAGTTCCGCAACAGCCGAAGGGCCACTAGTTTGAGACCCCTGCTGTACAGAGTCCTCAGCCTTCCTTCCACAGAAGAAAACTGCAACTTTGAGCCCCCCCCCCACTACTGCTCTAAGTAGAGAGCTTCTTTAAAGTAAAACAGTCAGCCTTTTTAAATGGTTTAAAACAAACATCCTAAGTGCAGGCACCACAAGTTGCTTGTCAATACTCCCATTACTCAGAAAACCCTCCACCGTCTGTTACTCTCACACTAGGTTCACTTTAGTGCTTCAAGCGATTACAGTATTGCCAAATTGAAAGTTCCAATAACGGCTGTTCCTGTAAGCCAGTGGTCTCCAAATTGCGGCCCTTCGCTTGCTTTTATCCAGCCCTTGGGGCACAACTTTATTTACTGACACCAAAGATGAGGCACAGTTCCTCCCAATGACACCAGATGATGGGAGACCATTCCTCAATGACACAAACGATGGGGCACGATTCCTCCCAATGACCCCAACGATGGGGCGCAATTCCTCCAAATGACACAAACGATGAGGCACGATTCCTCCCATTGACAAACAATGGGGCACGATTCCTCCCAATAACAAACGATGGAGCACAATTCCTCCAAATGACAAACAATGGGGCACAATTCCAAAAAACAAAAAAAAACAAACGATGGGGCACTCTCACTTGTACCAAAGATGGGGCATTGTTTACTCCAACTGATGCTGGGACATTTTCTACTCCTGATGGCCACAGTCCGGCCCCACTAAAGTCTGAAGGATAGTAAACTGGCCGTTGTTCTAGAAAGTTTAGAGACCTCTGTTGTAAATTATTACTTCTTGTGCAGCTGAAGGTGCTCCCATAGAGGAAAAACTGTCAGCTAAAATTTTTGTGCCCAGTGTCATCTCCAGCCAACGCCTACCTTACATTATTACAGGACACAACAGTGAGGAGGGGTGGGTAGAAGGAACCACAGAATCTTCAGCAATGTTCTTCTTTACAGAGACAACTTGTATTGGGACCTTCAGTTTGGTGACAGACTCTTTGAGCCTTGAGTGTCTTACTTCTGGGCTAATCATTAATAACTGCCACTTTCTTTGCCCAATGAGGTTTTCCTTACTGGCCACAGAGATACCTTGATTGGAGAAGAGAACAGTAATGTGCAGGACAGGAGCCAGGCAGGTTGGATCCCAATAACAAATTAAACTAGTTTAGGTGCAGCAGGCAGGAGGAGGAATTCTGGCTAATAAAGTTATAAAGTTTTCTCAAGCACTTTGCGGTGTCTGATTTTATGAAGGAGTTTTATTTTTACAAGTTCAAAATGGCCAACAATTTCACATTAAATCACTGGCTAAACTATCCTATTTACAATTAACACCACTAACAATTTGCCAAAATCTACCATATATATATATATATATATATCACAAAAATATCAGATAAGATCTACACGGCTTTGTGGACAGTGGCATTTGCAGCTAGGCAATACTTTGTAAAATACTTACACACATAAGATCTGAAAGACCTGCACCCACTGAGATAAAAATACAAAGCACATGTTCAGTATATCGTGCAGCTTAAATATTAATTAACAGCTTTGGGAAAAGTGTAGAGGTCCAGTCCTTAGAAAATCTGCTGCTCAAATAAGATCTTCTCAAATCCAGGTGGAGGAGTATGGTAAAACTCATTGAACTGGCAGTCCAGGATTGCACTGTCGTCCACTGCAAGAAGAACAAAAACACAACTGGTTAATCAAACACTCCACAATACAAACACCTACTGTATGCATCACAACCATCCACACGTGTCATGACCTGTACCATCTTTTTTCCCCACAGAGGTTTACAGTATCTCACAAAAGTGAGTACACCCCTCACATTTTTGTCAATATTTTATTATACCTTTTCATGTGACAACACTGAAGAAATTACACTTTGCTACAATGTAAAGTAGTGAGTGTACAGCTTGTGTAACAGTGTCAATTTGCTGCCCCCTCAAAATAACTCAACACAGCCATTAATGTCTAAACAGCTGGCAACAAAAGCGAGTACACCCCTAAGTGAAAATGTCCAAATTAGACCCAAAGTGTCAATATGTTGTGTGGCCACCCTTATTTTCCCGCACTGCCTAAACCCTCTTGGGCATGGAGTTCACCAGAGCTTCACAGGCTGCCACTGGTGTTCTCTTCTACTCCTCCACAACGACATCACGGAGCTGGTGGATGTTAGAGACTTTGCACTCCTCCACCTTCCGTTTGAGGATGCCCCACAGATGCTCAATAGGTTTGAGGTCTGGAGACATGCTTGGCCAGTCCATCACCTTTACCCTCAGCTTCTTTAGCAAGGCATTCATGGTTCCCTCAATGAACTATGGCTTTCCAGTGCCGGCAGCACTCATGCCGCCCCAGACCAGGACACTCCCACCACCATGCTTGACTGTAGGCAAGACACACTTGCCTTTGTACGCCTCACCTGGTTGCCACCACACACGCTTGACACCATCTAAACTAAATAAGTTCATCTTGTCTTCACCTCTCATCGTGTTAATTTGAAACTGCTTCTTCTTCAGCACGTTGAAGCGTTTTAACACACTTTGCATTAAGGCAGCCCAAATGGGTTGTCAACACACCATAATGAATTTGAAGACCAACAGGCACCTTGTGCGGCACCAGTGCAGCACACCACAATGCACTGGTGATGCATTACCATGTTTTGTGGTGCACTTCAATGTTTGTGCATTCCATCCATTTGTTAAGGTTACACTGAAAATTAAAGTGGTTGTAAAGCCACTATCATACAATCCTCTGGGGGAGGGGGGAGAGGACACAGGAGAGCTGCAGATGACGGAGGCACATAAACCGACCACAGTGTTAGGGCTCAGCAGCCATGATAAACCGTAGTCAGTTTACGGGGGGGGGGGCAGAACCAGGCAGGATCAGCCAAGTATTTCAGGTGATACAAGGGGCCAAATTACACAACACAAGCACTGTGCTGTATAACATGCTTTAAAGGAAACAGGACTTTTACTCTTAAAAAAAAAAACAAAAAACAAAAAAAAAAAAACAGACGCTTTAATGGAACCACAACGCACATATGTGTAAATAGTCACTTACTCTGTAAAAAGGTACCATTATGTAGAACTACCACTTCTGTGTACATCATTACAAAGAATCCCATGATGGTATACTAACTTGTGGGCAGAAAAACACCGAAAAGATGCCCATTTGTTGTCAAGCAAGCAGCAATTGCAGATATTATATATAAACTGAATGCAATACACTGGTAAGATTTACACCAATCAGCCATACATTTAGGTCTAGTCACCTAATATTTAATAGGTGACCCTTCTGCCGCCAACACAGCCCTGACCTGTTGAGGTATGGATACCACTAGACTGCTGAAGGTATGTTGTGGTATCTGGCCTCAAGCAGTTAGTAGCAGATCCTTTAAAGTGATTCTAAAGGCTTTAACAAAAAAAAAAAACCTGCCCTGTACAATTGTTTTGCACAGATGCTCCTGGCTCCTCCCTTCTGCAGAGTGCCCCCAGAGCAAGCAGCTTGCAATTGGGGCACCCAAGCAAGCTTGTTCCCAAGCTGCGGCTCTGTGTGTCCATTCACATCTCATCCCCCCCTCCCCTCATTGGCTCACTGGCTGTGATTCACAGCAGCGGGAGACAATGGCTCCCGCTGCTGTCTCAGCCAATGAGGGAGAGTCCGCAGGAAAGCCGAGGCTCTCTTGCACATCGCTGGATCGAGATACTGCGCGAGTATTTGGGGGTGGGGGCTGCAGTACAGGGAAGGGTTTTTTAACTTCATGCATAGAATGCACAAAGGCAAAAAACCTTGAGCCTTTAGAACCACCAAGTCATGTAATTTTCGAGGTGGGGCCTCCATGGATAGACTTGTTTTTCCAGCAAATCCCACAGATGCTTGACTGGATCAAGATCTGCAGAATTTGTAGGCTAACACCTCACATTTGTTGATGCGTTTCTCAAAACATTCTTGAACCATTTTTGCAGTGTGACAGGGCACATCATCCTGCTGAAAGAGGCCACTGCCCTCAGGGAATACCATTTCCATAAAGGGGTGTACCTTGTCAGCGACAATGTTTACGTAGGTGGCATGTGTCAGATAATATCCACATGAATGGCAGGACACAAGGCTTCCCAGCAGAACATTGCCCAAAACATCACACTGCCTGGCTTGCTTTCTTCCCATACTGCACCCTGGTGCCATCTCTTCCCCAGGAATGTGATGCACACACATCTGGCCATCCACATGATGTAAACGTGATCAGACCAGACTACCTTCTTCCATTGCTCTGTGGTCCAGTTTTGATGGTCCAGTCATGAGACCATTGTAGGCGCTTTTGGCTGTGGACACTGGTCAGCATGAGCACCCTGATCGGTCTGCGGCTACACAGCCCCATACACAAACTAGAGCTGGGCGATTTTCTCCAAAAAAATAAAAATAAATAAAAAACTCGATTCTTTTTTTTTGATGGACACCGTGCCAGTCCTGAGGAGCAGCGGGCAGGAGTTTTTAGGCGAGGCCACGGCTTCGGCCTAGTACGCGGCGTCCGGCCTCATCGAAGCCGCGGCCTCGCCTAAAATCTCAGTGTCAGCGAGGGTCCTGGTGGAAAAAAAAAAAAAATTTTAATTGGTATGACCTTTCAACTCGATTCAAGATACAAATCGATTTTTTCCCCAGCCCTAACACAAACTGCGATAAACTTGCATTATATAGCGCAACTTTTGCGGTGTCCAAATAAAGGTGTTAAAAAGCAGTTTTGTGGTTGTCATTATGGTGCACGCAACAAGAAAGCTCATTGCTTGAACTTATGCAATCCAAAAAACAATACCACAATGGCAAAGTCAGTTTTTAACAGGTACCTGTCCCCACTTCTGACGTACCTTGCGGCGGCGAGGTCCGACGGAAGTGCGGCCCCCCCCCTCGTCCTCCAGGCCAGTTAGAGAGCGTAGCGTGCTTCACGCATGCGCAGTAGGGAGCCAGCTGTGAAGCCACAAGGCTTCATTGCCCGTTTCCCTTACCAACTACGACAGCACCCGAAAGCAGATGGAAACATCGGCTGGGGTGTCAACATCGCTGGATTCCAGGACAGGTAAGTGTCCTGATATTACAAAGTCAGCAGCTACAGCATGTATAGCTGCCAACTTAATTTTTTCATGCGGGGGCGTAACTCCGCTTTAAGTGTTTAATGAGCACCTCTAAATAGAACTGTTAAAAACCGCTATTACCTTTCACATTCGATGTTACCTTTCATCCCTACCGTAAAACATGGATGTTGGACTTCTGATGTTTACTGCTGCATAGGTAATCACAATTGATGGCAAAAAGAATGCAGCATATTATCAGAAAATGTTGGGAGAAAAATTGGCATTCAAAACAGCCCATGAGCTGGGCACAGGGTAACACTAGGACTTTCCCAAATGATGAGGCTAAAATGACCACATAACAGAAAAAAGTGAAAGTTTTAGAGTAGTCATTACACTCTGACCTCATCATTAAGGCGCTTTGAGAAGTTTTTAAATATGCAGATTATGCTGGACAACCTAATAATTCACAAGACCCGTAGGCTTTTTGGCAAAACGTGAACAGGCAGCTTTAGCTTAAGAAATAAAAGGCTGCAAGCTGTCACTGATGCTATATTGGTCAATACATGATATGAAGACATATGGGTATGAAAACTTTTGAAGAGGAACATTTTTATAATTTCCTTTACGGATATGGTTACTTTAATTATTTTTCTATTATGTGATGCCTAATAGTTTAATTTAGGGTTTCTCAACTTTTTTCCAGTCAGGGCGCCCTTTGAAAAGTATTTTTCAGTCTCGGGGCATCCCAGTTAAGGCTTAGTTTACATTCCTGCGTGTCGGGGAATGCCCACAAAATCATGTGGTTCCTGACAAGCAGACAAACACATTGCTCTTCAGTAGAAGCACAGGGGTGTCAATTCTTAATGGTACCCCCATACATTAGCAAACGCAAAAATAAAATAGTTGAGAAAAAAAAAAAAAAAAAAAAGAAGGTCGGGGACTAGAAAGAAAAAGTAGTACATGCACTACTGTGTTCTAGTGCGATTTGCATTCCATTCAAATGCATAAACTGAGAAATCACATTACACGTTCCCCTCTGCCAACCTCCGCACCCCAATCCCGCCACTAATCTCTGGACCTCAAACCCTCTCCCTGCTCACTTATGTACCCCAAGACCCCACCCCCTGTTATCCCTCTGCTCACCTCCATAACCCAACCCCCCCCCTTTACTCACCTCTGTATCCAAAACCCCCTGTTGGCACACCTTTGTACCCCACTCCCTGTGCTAACCCCCACCCTCCCTTTTGATCCCCTCTGCACCCTACTTTTCTCAGTAGAACCTCAGGGCAGGACCGTTCGTTCATTCATTACAATCTATAAGTCTGTGAGTGGTGCTGGAAGAGTGAGGAGCGAGTGTGGCCAGGCTAGTGAACTGCGAGGGACATATGGCTGGTTGTCAGGTGTAGCTCTGTATTGGCAGCCAGAACCAGGGGCACTTAGTGCTGTAGTATGTATTAGGCACATATCCCTTCTGCATTTTTTTTTTTCTTCAGTGAACTGACTTTCACTCCTATTTTATACGGTATTTACCACATAAATACCACACAAAGCAATAGTGCATTGACAGTCTCAGGATCGCATGCATTTAGGAAAACACCTAAATACCACATGCGATCTGGTTCTGTAAATGGAGCCCACTGTGTGCATGCAGCGTTTAGCTTTGCCAGCAAGAATCCAGTGATTCTCACTAGAGGCCAACCTTCACCACCCGTTTGAATGTAGCCCAAATATTTACGTTTGACATTGCTCTGTTGATGACAAAATTGTCCCCAAAGTCTGCTCCCACTGACCCATATGCGAACACTGTGTCCTGTAGTGATACAGAAGTCAGCTGGAAGGAACCACTGAGAACTGCAGAGGACACAGAAAATGCTAAGACATAAGATTGGCAACAAGGATATCATCCTGAAAGATATTACTCACCATATACAACAGGAAAGACTGTCCCTCTTATGCCCGATGCAGGACAATGCATATTTTTTCCATTTAAATACACATTTAATTCTACATGATCATAAGTAATGCCCTAAAGAAAAAAAAAAAGACAAATTTTATTAGTCAGTGTTTAATGGAGAAAATATAAAACTACTACTAAATAAACATATGCAACAATGTTGATTTGCATTAGCCAAACTGTATAATGAAAGAAAGTTAAAACATAATTGAAAAAGTAGGTCTTTTTTTATTGTGCTTAAAGACCTATGTTGTAATAGAATTGTTTTGGGGCAAAAAAAAAACTAAAATCCTTAGCCCAACAAAACTAAAAATAAAAACACAGCTTTTGCTGCAATGCTAACCTTCAATCTGCAGCAGTCCCCATCAAAGGTTTCTTTTGCCGCTAGATGCCACCACCCATCCAGTTGAAGGCCAGCAACACTCAACTTTGATACTCTGATCCCAGGCTGTCATACATGCAACTCCAAGGGATGCGCCATCACATCTGCCTGGGCTCAGAGCACTATTCAGAGCAAGAGTAGGGACCATCCACCACCATGCCGAGAAAGAAGAGGAAGTACCCATGTCAATACCAGACCCTCTGTAAAATAGGGCGTGCACGTCTGTGTATTGTGGGTGGTGAGAGCATCTTAAAACTGGAAATTTGGTTTAAAGTGGCTCTACACTGTATCTGAACACCAAACAAAAACACTAAATTTTTTAGTATTCAAAAGCAACCCAACCCCCCAAATCTATCCACTGCCTAGCATTTCTGGCCATGGTTACTAGAGTAAGGGCAGAGGATTCAAGTAGCATTTACTTCCTGGAATCCATCTGCCCTTAGCTTAGGTATACAGGCAGGACGGTGTGCTTAGCTGAGAAAGCCCTTCCTCCCCTCATGAAAACTCCTGGTATGAATGACATCGTTTCCCTAGGCATAGAAACCAGGAACCAACTGAAGAAATGGATAAAAATAGTTTTCAACAAATATAATATACGTATACATTTACTAATGTCAGCAGCAAAAGGATTCAAAATAGTCAATGTTTATTGAGAGAATGAAGTTCCACATTAAGCTTCCAAGTAGCAAACCCAAACAAGAAATTAACCTCCAAAGTGGGTTTGTTAAAGCCCTCATGGAATGTATTTTAATCTTTGAAAATTTGAAGGATTACGCTGTCTTGGTAATGCAGACCTGCCAACAAGCTTCAAAGTATGGCACGTGCATTGAATGATGCCACAGAGAACAGTGGTTATGCCCAATGCATGTGGCAAGCTAAATGGCATGACCTTGTTTGCCAGTTTCCCAGCACACACTTCAGATGCCAAAGCCTGCTGAGATTGATGCGAACAAACATTGTGCCAGCCTTGGCAGACAGAGCAATTTAAAGCATGCCTACGCAGAGAAATATGGACTTTCAATGCAAGCCTCCTCGGAAAAAAATTCTTGTTTCTGGCTTCAATACTTTGAGTTAAATGACCTAGAATAAGCAAGCAGCAAAGATTCTGAATCTACCAATCTAAATACTTTTAATCTAGTTTTTTTTTTTTTAGGCTCCATTCACACCTAGGCGATTTGAATGGCAGGCAGAATCGAGGCGATTCTGCCCGCAATTGCAAAACGCGGGACTCGTTTGTGATGTTATTACTTAATAGCACCCCAATCGGTGTGATTTTGCCAAGATAAATCGCACTGCAACTGCAGCAAAATCGCAATGCGCAAAGGTTGCAGCTCAAAAAGGAGCAGGAGCTCCTTTTAGGTGACAGTGTTGCGATTTGCCACAAATGCAGCGCGATCACGTGGCAAAAATCGCACTGTTATTGGGGTGCCATTAAGAAGTAATGGCATCACAAACACGACCTGCGTTTTTCCACGATTGGGAATTGCGGAAATTATGCCAATGATTCAAAACGCCTAGGTGTTATTGGAGCCTAAACAAACACCACATGACACACAACCATGATGCAGTAATACCAAGTCACCCGTTGAACAGTAGTACGAGATAACACATCAAAAACTAAAAACACAACACAAATAAAACACAGCTGACATAATGAATCCCAAAAAAAAGAATAGGCTATATGAATAATGCATCAAAGTTATGTATCAACTTAGTATAAAAAATGTGGAGTAGCAATATCCTAAAACCGATGTATTGAGAAAGTACTGTATTTATCGGCGTATAACACGCACCGGCGTATAACACACACCCCAATTTAGGAGGGAATTTTAAGGAAAAAAAAACTTTTAGGAGGGAAGTTGAAGGGAAAAAAACTTACATTTAAATGCCCATCATTGCAGCCTTCTCAGTGCAGCCTTGCCCAGTGCAGCCTTGCCCAGTGCAGCCTTCGATCCCCTGTCTTCAAAATCGCCGACCGCGATTTGAAAATGGCGCCGCCGGCGCCGAAATACACAGAGCCGGTCCTCGGCTCTTTCCGGCGGCTCTCGTTCACTTTCGGCTCCACTCGTAGTCCCGAGCGGAGCTATCCGAACCTAGCCGAGTAGGTTCGGATAGCTCCGCTCGGGACTACGAGTGGAGCCGAAAGTGAACGAGAGCCGCCGGAAAGAGCCGAGGACCGGCTCTGTGTATTTCGGCGCCGGCGGCGCCATTTTCAAATCGCGGTCGGCGATTTTTAAGTTTTGACAGCTCGGGATCGCATGGTATTGGCGTATAACACGCACCTGCGACTTTCCCCTGATTTTAAGGGGAAAAAAGTGCGTGTTATATGCCGATAAATACGGTAACTGCAATGTTGGAGACAATGAATACAGACTATTAGTCCCGGTTCACACTGATGCGTTGTGAATTTAGCGCGATTTTGACCCGATTGCGTTGCAAATCTTCTTTGCGAATTCATTACGTGTTTGTTGCGAATTTCCTGAGATTCTACTGGAATGAGTTGACTGTGATTTCTGTCTGGCCAATGGAACCCAAACTTCCTGTTCTCTTCCTGGTTTTTGTGGAGTGTGTAGAGGAGGAGCTGGAGGTGACGAATTCACACATATGTGAACCATCAATACGATTCAAGAACGATTTACATGATGTCTATGGAGACTAAATTCGCAACGCAGTAAACTCGCACAAGACCCTTTTTTTTTTTTTATCGCATTTGTAGAGGAATCGCAATGCATGTATGTATGTATACGACCGTCATTGAAAACAATGACTGTAGGGATGACATGCGAATTTAAAGTGTTTGACGCATCGCATTCGTTATGAACTCGCATCAGTGTGAACCGGGCCTTAGACATCCAAACATGTACACTCTCAAAGGAATCCATAATGGATGTGTAACGGAAGAATATTATGGATAATTTAATGGTAGACTGTAATTTTATTACATCTTTGAGTCGGCCCTGAGTAGTACAATAACACCTGTTACATTATAGTAGTAGCCACCAAAGTATGTAGGATAGTGGGTCAGGTCTAATTCCGGCATAAACAGCCAACCACTCCATAACTTCAAAAACCTTTGCAGACACCCCTTTGTTTAAGCTGGGTACACACTAAAAAAAAAATCATAGGGAAGGCACAAGCTAGACAATTTTTATCGTACATGAACACACCATCTGAATTTCGCTCAATGTGTACAGTAATTGTACGTTAACAATCAAGGAGACAAACACACATGATCAGAAGCAAAAGCATGACCCGGAAGAAGGTGGTAACGAACATTGTTAACAAATTTTAGTACAAAGGAATACCATTGTCGGTTACATCATGATACGTACCTTTGTGGAAAATCGGATGATCGGTCATTCGATTTTCTCATAGTGTATACCCCACATAACGTACTTTTCCCAAGAAAGGTGGCATTAAGGTTGTCTGTCCGCAGGATGCATTTGTGGGGGGTGTTGAAACAACCATTTCTGAGATATCAGTTTATTTGCTAGAAAGGGTAACCTTATTATAAAATGTCACAATGCCAGGCTGATATTGCACTTCGTTCACAATATCCAGCAGGAATATTTTGAGGTTGAGATCAAAATTTGTTTGTAACACTATTAATTACCAACACTATAATCTCCCAGCATATGACCAGCTTAGGCCCATAACAAATGGATCAAAATGACCTGGGCCTAGGCAACATCTGGGGCATGCAGGTAAATCAGACCTTCCCCACTGAAATAGTTTTTCCAGGGTTTTACACCTATGTAGAATAAAAATCTAGGTATGTTCTGAGATTGGAAGCAGACTCCCATGTTGTTCATCTAATTCGCCTACATCTTGCTCCCATCCAGTTCTGCATGTTAGGGCAATTGATGCAGTATGCCTAGATCAGTGATGGCGAACCTTGGCACCCCAGATGTTTTGGAACTACATTTCCCATGATGCTCAACTACACTGAAGAGTGCATGAGCATCATGGGAAATGTAGTTCCAAAACATCTGGAGTGCCAAGGTTCGCCATCACTGGCCTAGAGAATAATGAGATCTCTCCCTATTCATCACACACACACACACACACACACACAGTGGATCCGGAAAGTATTCACAGCACTTCACTTTTGTTATGTTACAACCTTATTCCAAAATAGACCAAATTCATTATTTTCCTCAAAATTCTGCAAACAATACCGCATAAGGACAACATGAAAGGAGTGTGTCTGAAATCTTTGCAAATTTATTAAAAATAAAAAACGGGGAAAAAAAATTAAATATATCACATGTACATAAGAGTTTACAGCCTTTGCCATAAAACTCCAAATTAAGCTCAGGTGCATCCTGTTTCCACCAATCATGCTTGAGATGTTTCTACAACTTTATTGGAGTCCACCTGTGGTAAATTCAGTTGATGATTTGGAAAGGCACACACCTGTCTATATAAAGGTCCCACAGTTAACAGAGCATGTCAGAGCACAAACCAATACAAGTCCAAGGAATTGTCTGTAGGATTGTATCGAGGCACAGATCTGGGGAAGGGTACAGAAACATTTCTACAGCATTGAAGGTCCCAATGAGCACAGTGTCCTCCATCGTTGGTAAATGGAAGTAGTTTGGAACCACCAGGACTCTTCCTAGAGCGGGCCCGCCCAGCAAAACTGAGCGATTGGGGGAGAAGGGCCTCGGTCAGGGAGGTGAGCAAGAACTTGACGGTCACTCTGACCGAGCTTCAGCATTTCTCTGTGGAGAGAGGAGAACCTTCCAGAAAAACCACCATCTCTGCAGCACTCCATTAATCAGGCCTGTATGGTAGAGTGGCCAGGCAGAAGCCATTCCTCAGTAAAAGGCACATGACAGCCCGCTTGGAGTTTGCCAAAAGGCACCTGAAGGACTGACCATGAGAAACAAAATTCTCTGGTCTGATGAAACAAAGATTGAGCTCTTTGGCCTGAATGGCAAGTGTCATGTCTGGCAGAAACCAGGCACTGCTATTTAACTGGCCAATATCAACCCTACAGTAAAGCATGGTGGTGGCAGCATCTTGCTGTGGGGATGTTTTTCAGCATCAGGAACTGGGAGACTAGTCAGGATCGAGGGAAAGATGAATGTAGCATGTACAGAAAACATCCTTGATGAAAACCTGCTCAGAGCGCTCTGGACCTCAGACTGGGGGGAAAGGTTCATCTTCCAACAGGACAACATTCCTAAGCATACAGCCAGAGCCCAGACTTGAATCCGATTGAACATCTCTGAAGAGATCTGAAAATGGCTGTGCACCAACGCTCCCCATCCAACCTGATGGAGCTTGCGAGTTCCAAAGAAGAATGGGAGAAACTACCCAAAGTATTGAGCAAAGACTGAATACTTATGTACATGCGATTTTTTTCTTTTTTTTCTTTTTAACGAATTTGCAAAGATTTCAAACAAACTTCTTTAACGTTGTCATTATGGGGTATTGTTTGTAGAATTCTGAGGAGAGTAATGAATTTAACCACTTCAATACCTGGCCATAGTAAAATGACGTCCTCTAATTTTTGCAGGGATATCTGAATGATGCCTGTAGCTACAGGCATCATTCAGATATCATTCTTTTCAGCCGGTGATTCTGTGCACGATAAGAACGATCATAGCGGCAGTTCCGCCGCTTGATCGTTCTTATAGGCGATGGGAGAGGACGTTCCCCTCTGCCCCCCTCCCGCCGACATCCGGTGCTTCTCCGGGCTCTCCCGTGCCATCAGGGGCCCGGAGAAAGAATCGGCTGGTGTCGGATGACACCGATAGAGATTTCCGTTGACCAAATGGTCACCAGTCATCTCTATGACCGTCAGAGGCATAATGTCACGCCCGGGTTCCTGGATGTTAACAAAGCCGCAATCGCGGCTGTCAGCATGAGATCAGTGAATTTTTCTTCTCAATCTCATGCTTTCCAGCCTGGAGGAGAGCTGTGGGGTCTTATTGACCCCGCATCTCTCCATAAAGAGGACCTGTCACAATAGATTCCTATTACAAGGGATGTTTACATTCCTTGTAATAGGAATAAAAGTGATAAAAAAATAAAAATTAATAAAAAGTAAAAAAAAAAAAAGTGTAAAAATAAAAGCCATTAAAAGTAAAATAAGAAATTAAAACCCCCCTGTTCCCGGTAGCTTGCGCTCAGAAGCGAACGCACATGCAAGTCCCACCTATATATGTAAACGCCGTTCAAACCACACATGTGAGGTATTGCCGCGTGCGTTAGAGCGTGTGCAACAATTCTAGCACTAGACCTCCTCTGTAACTCAAAACTGGTAACCTGTAAAAAATTTTCAAAGCCTATGGGTCGCCTATGGAGATTTTTTAAGTACCGAAGTTTGGCGCCATTCCATGACTGTGCGCAATTTTAAAGCGTGACATGTTATGTATCTATTTACTCGGCGTAACATCTTTCACATTATATAAAAAAAATTGTGCTAACTTTACTGTTTTGTTATTTTTTAAATTCACGAAACCGTTTTTTTTTTTTTTCCCAAAAAAGGGCGTTTGAAAAATTATTGCGCAAATACCGTGCGAGGTAAAAAGTTTCAATGACCACCATTTTATTCCATAGGGTGTCTGCTAAAAAAAACATATACAATGTTTGGGGGTTTGGAGTAATTTTCTAGCAAAAAAAATATTTTTACATGTAGGAGAGAAGTGCCAGAATAGGCCCGGTATTGAAGTGGTTAATTCATTTTGGAATAAGGCTGTAACAATGTGGAAAAAGTGAAGCGCTGTGAATACTTTCCGGGTGCACTGTAAAGACTTTACCCACTGAAAGTTTTTCCAGGGTTTTACACCTATGTAGAATAAAAATCTGTGTACGTTCTGAGATAGGAGGATGCTTCTAAATCTTCCTATGTTGTTCATCTAATTAGTCTACATCTTTCTCCCATCCAGTTCTGCATGTTAGGGTAATCGATGCAGTATGAATAGATAATAGTGAGGTGTGCGTGTGTGTGCGCTCACTGGCCACTTTATTAGGTACACCTTGCTAGTACCGGGTTGGACCACATAGCGTCACGCAGCTGCTGCATATTTGTTGGCTGCACATCCATAATGGGAATCTCCCCTTTCACCACATCCCAAAGGTGCTCTATTGGATTGAGATCTGGTGACTGTGGAGGCCATTGGAGTACAGTGACCTCATTGTCATGTTCAAGAAACCAGTGATGAGATGATTAGAGCTTTGTGACATCATTATGTGCATTATCCTGCTGGAAGGAGCCATCAGAAGATGGGTACACTGTAGTCATAAAGGGATGGACATGGTCAGCAACAAGACGGTAGGAAGTGGCATTTAAACGATGCTCAGTTGGTACTAAGGGGCCCAAAGTGTGCCAAGAAAATATCCCCCCACACCATTACACCACCAGCCTGAACCGTTGATACAAGGCAAGATGGATCCATGCTTTCTTGTTTACGCCAAATTCTGACCCCAACATCTGAATGTTGCAGCTGAAATTGAGACTCATCAGACCAGGCAACGTTTTTCTAATCTTCTATTGTCCAATTCTGGTGAGCCTGTGTGAATTCTATCCTCAGTTTCCGGTTCTTAGCTGACAGGAGTGGCACCCAGTATGGTCTTTTGCTGCTGTAGCCCATCTGCTTCAAGGTTCGATGTGTTGTGCATTCAGAGATGGTATTCTACATACCTTGGTTGTAACAAGTGGTTATTTGAGTTATTGTTGCCTTTCTATCATCATTTTCCTCTGACATCAACAAGATATTTTCCTCCACACAACTACAGCTCACCGGATATTTTCTCTTTTTCGGACCATTCTCTGTAAACCCAAGAGATGGTTGTGTGTGAAAATCCCAGTAGATCGCCAGTATTTTTTTAAATGCCCAGACCAGCCCGTCTGGCACCAACAACCATGACACGGTCAAAGTCACTTAAATCCCCTTTGTTCCCCAATCCGATGCTCAGTTTGAACTTCAGTAAGTTGTCTTCACGTCTAGATGCCTAAATGCCATGTGATTGGCTGGTTATGGAAAGAAGAAAGAAATGGCTGCACATCCAGAACACCCGATTGCCTTTTATTGATCACAGGGATAACACCAAATACACCAACAGATAGTAACGTAGACGCGTTTCACACATATATCTTGTGCTTAATCATTACAATGACTGAATACATAAAGGAGAGGGCACTCAAAAGCCACGTCCGTAATATAGGGGGGAGAAAAAAAAAAAGGGGGTACTACCAAATGTCGGACTTTATAGGCCAGGAAACAATGGAGAAGGGAATATTATGAATAAATCACCACATTTATTGAAAAAAAAAAAAAAATACAAAATATACATATAAGTGGAACGAGTAAAAAACATCATACATATGCATCTATGAAATTTGTGCAGTGAGCGTCTACGCGTTTCGCCGTTAGGCTTCTTCAGGACACAACCAAGGGCGATGGGTTTTCAAAATTAGAAGTAATAAATAAATGTTAATAGTTAATATTTATTTCTTCTAATTTTGAAAACCCATCGCCTTCTCCAGGCTATGGGTATATACATCAATATACTCCAACTCAAGATAGTGAGATTTTGTTCTCTTATCTGTTACGTCTTTGAACCTTGGTCGTGTCCTGAAGAAGCCTAACGGCGAAACGCGTAGACGCACAAATTGCATAAATGCATATGTATGATGTTTTTTACTCGTTCCACTTATTATATGTATATTTTGTATTTTTTCAATAAATGTGATGATTTATTCATAATATTCCCTTCTCCATTGTTTCCTGGCCTATAAAGTCCAACATTTGGTAGTACCTTCAGTAGTACCCCCTTTTTCTTCAATGACTGAATAAACTGATAGAACTTAAGTAGACCACCCCAGTGGCTACAGGTGTTCCAGGGGCGGTACTAATAAGTAATACAACACAACCTGACCAATCATCAAGCTTCAGCCCCTAGGAGCCTCCGATTGGCGATTAAAATAAAGAACCAAATTGAAGATCCAGATCAGCATGCACTGAGAAGTCCCGCCCGTACATGCAAGATAATGGGCCGACAATCACCTAAACACATAGTGATACATATACTAAATACCATTAAAAAAAATTGAGAAAGGGCAAAATGATAGTGAACAAGAGTACATACATTAACACAAAAAAGTTATATAGATATAAATACATAACAAGATCAACTGTAATAAACGTGACCCAACTGTCCCATATACATATGTGTGCAGGCGCACATACATACACATTTTTTATATAGATATATTTGGGGGGACCCCCACGCCGTTTTTTCAGGGTGAGGGTTCCCCTTAAAATCCATACCAGACCCAAGGGCCTGGAGGGGGAACCCATGCTGGTCTTTACTCAAAATTTGGCGCGGATTTCCCCCTCAAGATCATCTGAGCACAAGTCGCATGCCAAAGTCGGATCATGCAAGACGGCGATCCGACTTCAATGGTAGTCAATGGGCTGAGGTAAGATCAAAGTCGGACCAAAGTAGTACAGGGAGCATTTTCAAAGTCGGACCAGTTAGGACGGCTCCCATAGGGAAACATTGATTTTTCACACGTCTTGCGACATGAGCTCCCAATGTCGGAGCATTTGTCGCACTAGTGTGAACCCGGCCTGAGATGGTTCTACACCTTCATTTGAGTCCAGCTGTGTTTGATTATACTGATTGGACTTGATTAGGAAAGCCACACACCTGTCTATACAAGACCTTACAGCTCACAGTGCATGTCAGAGCAAATGAGAATCATGAGGTCAAAGGAACTGCCTGAAGAGCTCAGAGACAGAATTGTGGCAAGGCACAGTTCTGGCCAGGGTTACAAAAAAATTTCTGCTGCACATAAGGTTCCTAAGAGCACAGTGGCCTCCATAATCCTTAAATGGAAGATGTTTGCGACGACCAGAATCCTTCCTAGAGCTGGCCGTCAGGCCAAACTGAACTATCGGGGGAGAAGAGCCTTGGTGAGAGAGGTAAAGAAGAACCCAAAGATCACTGTGGCTGAGCTCCAGAGATGCAGTCAGGAGATGGGAGAAAGTTGTAGAAAGTCAACCATCACTGCAGCCCTCCACCAGTCGGGGCTTTATGGCAGAGTGGCCCGACGGAAGCCTCTCCTCAGTGCAAGACACATGAAAGCCTGCATGGAGTTTGCTAAAAAAAAACACCTGAAAGACTCCAAGATGGTGAGAAATAAGATTCTCTGGTCTGATGAGACCAAGATAGAACTTTTTGGCCTTAATTCTAAGCGGTATGTGTGGAGAAAACCAGGCACTGTTCATCACCTGTCCAATACAGTCCCAACAGTGAAGCATGGTGGTGGCAGCATCATGCTGTGGGGGGTGTTTTTCAGCTGCAGGGACAGGATGACTGGTTCTAATCAAGGGAAAGATGAATGCGGCCAAGTACAGGGATATCCTGGACGAAAACCTTCTGCAGAGTGCTCAGCACCTTAGACTGGGCCAAAGGTTTACCTTCCAACAAGACAATGACCCTAAGCACACAGCTAAAATAACGAAGGAGTGGCTTCACAACAACTCAGTGACAACTCCATGACTGTTCTTGAATGGCCCAGCCAGAGCCCTGACTTAAACCCAATTGAGCATCTCTGGAGAGACCTAAAAATGGCTGTTCACCAACGTTTACCATCCAACCTGACAGAACTGGAGAGGATCTGCAAGAAGGAATGGCAGAGGATCCCCAAATCCAGGTGTGAAAAACTTGTTGCATCTTTCCCAAAAAGACTCATGGCTGTATTAGATCAAAAGGGGGCTTCTACTAAATACTGAGCAAAGGGTCTGAATACTTAGGACCATGTGATATTTCAGTTTTTCTTTTTTAATAAATCTGCAAAAATGTCAACAATTCTGTGTTTTTCTGTCAATATGGGGTGCTGTGTGTACATGTAATGTAATGAGGGAAAAAATGAACTTAAATGATTTTAGCAAAATGGCTGCAATATAACAAAGAGTGAAAAATGTAAGAGGGTCTGAATACTTTCCGTCCCCACTGTGTGCCTATCTCTATATATCCACACACATACACTTTTTTTGTTTTTAATTACACACACAAGCAACAAAAAAAAAAAAAAAAAAAAAAAATCAAGCCTCTCTTATGTTTGGCCTCTTCTGCTCTTTTAAACAAGATAGTTGAAGCCAGAGTGAGCCCTGAGGGGACATAATCAATACATGTTTGCTATTTCTGCAAGAATCATAATGGAAATTTGTTTAGAATCTACAAAAGTTGGAGGAGCCCAAACTATTGAGTGAATTTACCCTACCAATTACTGATCAGGGCAGTTTGCCCCATGTATTACGTTTAGCCTTAAATTTACGTAGCAATGCAAGGAGATTACCCAAGTACTCCTGAATATGGGGTGTCACTTTTACTTCTAGGTATGTAAAAGGAGCTCACTATGTTATTTGTGAGGCTCACTACAAGACAGGCTATGACAGGGAACCAAACGCTGAATTAGTGACATAACGGATTCCAGAGAATAGTATCCCCATGAAAAGAAGGGTGTCGTCAGTGTAAACAATCTGTATACTTTAGTCAGTACTAAAGCTGTGGGATTAGCATTAAAGCCAGGCAAACAGTATTTCCAAAAGAGAAGCTCAGTAATGAGCATATTTCTCTAAGCACAGGTTTCCCTGCAAAGTGATTTTTTTTTCTATAAAAATAACAAAAGGAGGCTTTACAAACATGTTATACCTACCTGCTCTGTTGCAGCCTGGATCCTCCTCTTCTTGGGTCCCTCTTTGGTGCTCCTAACCACCCCCCCCCCCCCCCCCCCCCAAGCAAGCAGCTTGCTATGGGCACCCAAGCCAAGCTGCAGCTCCGCATGTACATTCAGACATGGAGTTGCAGTTCTGCCCCACCCCCTCTCTCTCCTGATTGGCTAACCGATTGACAACAGCAGGAGCCAATGGCGCTGCTGCTGTGTCATAAGATGAAAACCTTCTGACTTTACAACCCCTTGAAGGAATCCTGGGGCGTCACCAGAACTAGTGTCACCATTGGATGATTTTACCTCCATTCTTGTTCTAGCGTCAAACCAAAATTTGGGATTTTCATTTACTGTCACTTTTAATGATAACATGAAACCGACAAAGAGGCAAATCTCCCTAATTGGGACAAAAAAAAAAAAAAACCACCAAAAAAAAAAAAAAAAAACAAAACTACATGACAGAGGTTCTAATCCTTCTCTACTGTATCCAAAAAAAAAAAAATTAAAAAATTAAAATAAAAAAGTCTGATGCTTCTCTGCCGATAGAAAGGTGTTGATCTACAATCACAATGCTGGATGGATTTTCTATACTGGTAAAAATCACATCCCCCCCTTTCTTTTTATTTTCCAGGTTACACCTAGTCTTAAAAATGCTGCCTGCCCCCTCCTAATACCTATGCTGACTAACCTGTCTAAAAAAGAAGTATATACTTAGCCATTTTTAGCCCACTCTGGTCTGGTCAGGTCGATCTCCCCTGGGTCAGTCAGATGCTGCTGCAGGGGAGAGGAGAGAGCGCTCAACAGCTAGGAATGTCCAGGAGCAGCAATGTCACTCATAGGCTTCAAATGGTACATCTGATGCTGGCATTCCCACCTCTCCCCTGCAGCCGCCGGGGACTAACATAGGGAGGCGAGTATGTGGTAGTGCCGAAGCAGAGAAGACTGAAAATAAGTTAATACGACAACATTCTTACACAGGTTAAAGTGGTTGTAAACCCTTACAGACCACTTTTACCTACAGGTAAGCCTAGATCAAGGCTTACCTGTAGGTGCAAGAAATATCTCCTAAACCTACATGGTCTAGGAGATATTTCCAAAAGACAGGCACCGATGTCTACGGCGCGCAGGCGCACTGAGCGTGCCGTCTCTAACGGCGATCATGCCGTTAGCGGCGGCACAAATGCGCATGCGCGGGAGCGACGTCATCGCGGCTCCGGCGCTGCGATACCCGAAAAGAAGATGGATGCTTCGTAGAAGGGACAGCGGTGACATCGCAGGCTCCCTTGTCAGGTAAGTGACACATAATGCGATGCATAGTAGCCCATTATGCTTTAACTTTGCAGGGAAACAGTAAGTAAACTCATCAGGGTTTACTTCCTCTTTAATCAGTGTAGGTGTTAGAAAGGGGCTAGTTAGGTTTAGCACAGAATTCTACTTTAACAATTGAACATTCTGGCACAGTAGCATTATAAACAGTATAGCACCTAGTGCAAAGGGCTGCACTCACCACTACATCACCCTCTTGCGGAAGGCTGTTGGCTGGTAGCCTATTCTTCTCCTCATTGTTGTGATAGATGGCTCCATCGTTTCTCATCACAAGACTGTGCACATCTCTTCCTAATGGGATCGGATTAAGGTTGGCTTTTTGGGTTGCAACACCAACTCCCCAGACACCTGTAATCATTGGAAAAAGCATGTTTATATCAACAGCCTTAAGTTTTTCCTTTCCTATTGTTCCATTCCATTTTTTTTTTTTTTTTTTTACAAAAATTTCACAAGAAAAAAAAAAAAATACTATTAATAACAGCACAATTTAACAAATCTAAGGGCTATTGCAAACTGGTGCCAGTTTTTTAAACTGATGTGAATGCTACTTTTAATTAGCCTGTACATAGAGGTGCATAAATATCAGCCAACTAGTGCCACATTTAGGCCAGCCATACACGAATCGAAATTCAGCCAGTTCTGCAGGTATCGGCTGAATTTGGATCCATGTATGGGTACCCTGGTTGTACACAAGTCAATATATATCGATCGACTTGTGTACAACCAGCCTGTTGTGTTTTTTTCCAAATGATTAGTGTCACTAGCTATAGTCTGCAATAGTAATTGTGTTCTGCTGGCAGGGAAAGCATCCTGCTGGCAGAACACAATAGCGCTGTTGGAGGAATTTGCCCTTTTATACTGATGGCGGAATCAAGAAATTTGAAGGAAAACTAATCTATGGACTGCCTTAAATCAGAAAAATACAAAAAAAAAAAAAAAAAAAAAAAAAACACACACACAGGTGTAAAATCACACCTTCGCCTTAAATGGTAGATAATATTGATCATTCGGCATTCTGGGGGCTAGAATAAATAAAAAAGGTATACAAAGATAAACACGTGCACCATATGGGCCACACACTGAGTATGTCTAGGGGTATTTTCCACTGGTTTATTCAGTAGGGTGACACTAGCATCTTTAACAATACTGACCATTGGGATCAAGAATATGAATGCGTGAACCCTGATCCAGAAGCGGCGAACCTTAGGGCATGTCAACAATGCATGCAGTGGTGAACCCACCTGTCCACAACCCCTGAAGCAGGAGGCTGAGGTCCCTGGATACATTTTGGAGAGGCGCTCTGGTACAAAGTACCACCTGGCATATAGTTTGTATCCTGCCTCAATCAGGTCAACATTGAGGATACCTTTGTGAGCTCCATTTGCACCACTCCTCTGCCTCAGGGCTTATATCCAGATCCGGATCCCATGCCACCTGATCCAATTTAGTAGGAGGGATAATAAACTGTTAATAAAGCCCCCGGAGGGCAGCATCCCGGAGGGCAACATCCCGGTGCATACTGCCAGGTCAGATTGAAGAAAATGTTGAATTTGTTGTAAGTGGAAGCTCTCTGCGGGGGGCATCCCCAAACTGCCTGTGAAGTGAGAGGGAGGACGTATTCCTCTATGGTCTAGGTAGTCATCTATATGGTATACTCCCTTGTTCACCCACCAACCAAATCTATCGGGTTGTACGCCGGGGGTGCTTAGGGAACAGGGGACTGCCAAAAAGCGGGGCCACTGGGGTATGTGCAGACCGTAGAGACCATCTCCTGCAACTCGTATTCCATATGTGTAACGAATGAGAAAGCAGACTCAAAATAGCTTTACGGAGCTTTGGAGAAGTCCAAAGGATAAGGTCCATTGCTAGCGGAGTGCAAGCCTGAGCCTCCAGTGGGACCCACTTGGGGCGATGACGACTGTGGAGTTTGAGTAGTTGGGCAAACTGCGCAGCCATATAATACTTCTGAAACTTGGGTACCCCCATACCCCCCAGGTCTTTGGGAGCATACATCGTAGCCCGAGCTATTCTGGGACCTTTGGCACCCCAGATATAATGGAGGATTTTAGAGTGGAAACGGTGCGTGGCAGCAATGTTCCAAAATATAATAACCTTGTTAGGACTGTCATTTTAACAGATGCAATTCTTTTTTTCCAGCTTTTTTTTCCTCACCAGGTAATCCTGCATTTACTGTCCCTGTGTGGCTACGTTCAAGAAATGGCTGTCACACAGGCTGGACTTCAAACATGTCTCCCTTTGTTCATTTCCATGACACGGTTGAATAATCAGACCAATACTTTACATAAATAGGGTAAGATTTTTTTTTTAAGCTTCCAGATCAGCCCACAGGAAGTTACAAGGACACTTCATTTCTGGATGAAGTCTGACAAAAAACATACTATTCCGAGTGTAAAATATCAAGAGATAATTGCTCCTTAAAATACTGTTAGCTTCAGCCCTGGTTCACACTGATGCGATGAGAGAAACGCACAAGACTCGCTGCGTTTCCCTACATCGCATTGCAAGGCAATCATGCAGTGTCCATGTGATCTGCTGCGGGTGTCAATGCTAGATTAACAACACCCCGAAACAGATCACAACACACAGTGCGATTGCCAGAACACCCATGCAATGTGATTCAAGTGCAGGGAAAAAAAAAAAAAAAAAAAAAAAAAAAAAGGTCCTGCACAATTTTGGTGTGGATGCAATGCGATTTAAGTTTTACAAAATGTATGGCTGAAATCGCACCGCACAGACATCACATGTGATGTGCACTGGAATGTGGTGAGAGTCCTGTGCGAATCACATGCAGCAGTGTAAACCTAGACTCAGGCTGCAGATAATTGTTAGCTTGAACTATCCCACTGAGGAAAGCATAACATGGAGCCACCCAATGTGTTCACAAATCTGCATGCTGTAGACAACATCACTACACAATATACATTGTGCACACAGTGAAGTGTTTAGTTTAGATCCCATTGTCTTATTTGTTGACTTCTCTACCACCTTCATCATTAGTTCACAATGGCCCTTGCACACAGAATTGTTTAACCATCTTGCTGACTGCATATTCATTAGTGGGAAGCTAGAGAAGTGTTTTAGCACACACTTATGTGCTTATTTTTACTTTCCTAAGAAAAGGAGGAGCTGTAAGGTACAGGTCAGCACAGTGCAATTTTTACTGCACAGGAATGCAGTCCTTCCAGATTATTCACTCACAGATGTGCCAAATTCACTAGTTGTACCTTATAGACATAACAAATTTGCATGCCCAGAAGTGTACCGAAGGCCTAGTACACACGAGCCGAATGTCGGGCGGCATCGGCCAGTTCAATGGAAACCGGATGACAATCTGCCCGTGTGTACTGAAGTGAGCAAGAAAAAGTAACCCCCTAAATGGGACTTTAACAGACCACCAACTCAATGACAAAAAATATCTTTTAAAAATATAAAGTAAAAAACATGTGCCATTAACACATTACAAGAATACATACAATGCATCACATGGAAGACAAGAAAAAACGTGCACAAATACAAGTACTCTCCAAGGGGTTGTGTGCCCTGAAGTCTGACGCGTTTCCAGTACTCAGATAACTTCATCAGGGACTGAGAGTTGGATGCATTTATAAAAATATTTATTCCACTGGAATGATTTCATGTTGAAGAAGCACTAGAGGTGAAAAAATCCAGTCAAGTATTGCAAGAGCGCCAAACTATAATGATGGACGAATTTTTTAAGTGCAATGCGTATACGGCATCAGAAAATGGAGGACGAGGTATATTGGACAAGCTGTCGGAGCCTGGAATATGGGCTTAGTGACAGACGGAGAAATGTCCAAGTGTCCCAAGGTAGGTGTAGCTTGGAGGCGTCCCAATTCGGTGTGTGGCGTGCTGTCTTTTTCTCAGTGCCTGCCAAACGCCACACCGAATTGGGACGCCTCCAAGCTACACCTACCTTGGGACACTTGGACATTTCTCTGTCACTGAGCCCATATTCCAGGCTCCAACGACAGCTTGTCCTATATACCTCGTCCTCCATTTTCTGATGCCGTATACGCATTGCACTTAAAAAATTCATCCATCATTATAGTTTGGCGCCCTTTCAATACTTGAATGGATTTATTCGCCTCTAGTGCTTCTTCAACATGGAATCATTCCAGTGGAATCAATATTTTTGTAAATACATCCAACTCTCAGCCCCTGATGAAGGTATCTGAATATTGAATACTAGAAATGCGTCAGGCTTCAGGGCACACAACCCCTTGGAAAGTACTTAGGATGATTTGTATTTGTGCACATTTTTTCTTGTCTTCCATGTGATGCATTGTATGTATTCTTGTTATGTGTTAATGGCACATGTTTTTTACTTTATATTATTAAAAGATATTTTTTATCAATGAGTTGGTGGTCTGTTAAAGTCCCATTTAGGGGGTTACTTTTTCTTGCTCAAATAGTAGGGATGGGACCACCATACTCCACACTTGACATGGTGGAAGTCTCTTTTTTCTGTGTTTACTTAAGTCAGCCCTAGGTCTGTCGAAGGGGCATAATCGAAAAATGGTCTGGCGATCGGCTCTCGATCAGCGCTCTTAGTCAATGGCTGAGAGCGCTGACCGGAGTGTTCCGACGAGGAAGCCGTCTCGCTGTCATAACACAATAGAACAGCAGGGAAGATCGTGTACCAATGTCAGGTAGTTAGTACAGCGGCTCCTCCTGAGCTGTCAGGTTATTTTTTGTTCCACCCTGCTTGGTTAAATTAAAAAAAAAAAAAAAAAAAAAAAAAAAGAAGAACTACTGTGTGTGAACTAGGCTTAAAGCTAGCCACACCAGCATAAATTTCTCTTGTTCAGCCCCCGGAACGAACGAGAGAAATCTAATAGATTCCTCCATCCACAATAAAACAGCTTGCTTAGAAGAATTTCCTCATCCGGCTGTCAGAATACATGAACAGTTAAGCAGCCCATAGATTATGCAATTTTCTTTCCTTCCACAATGGGTGGAAGGATAGAAAATTTCTTGATTCACCCATCAACAAAGTCAGTGTTGATGGGAGAATCCTTCCCAGAGTGCTATTGTGTTCTGCTGGTGGGAAGACCTGCTGTTCAGAACACAATGATCACTCCTGCCTGCTATAGCCGCCGGCAATGATCGCATGAAAAAACTCCAACAGGCTTATTGTCAATCAATGAATCAACTTCAGTACAACCGGCCTGCTCCTAGGATGGGTCAAATCTAGGCTGGTCCCTGCTGAACTGGCAGAAATCCAATCCATCTATTGCTGGCTTTATTAAACCTGACTGGAAGCAGTCGCTGTTTGGCAGACAATTGTCCACCTGGTATCTCCGACAAGCAATTTTTGTCAGGTAAGGCTGACAGGGCCATCCAAGGCTCAAATTTCAGCTGATTCAGAAGGAAGTATCAAATTCTAGCCACGTATGGCAGCTTTTAGGCATCACCAATCCCAGGCATTAAAAAGAGCTAGTTCATAGAAAAAAAAAAAGTCAATTACCTATTCCAGACCTTAAAGTGGAGTTCCACCCACTTTTACCACTCTTCAGCATCCCTCACTAAACTGTGCACTGTAAACAAATTGGATATTTTTTTTTTCTTTCTCAGCACCTACTGTATATCTGCTGTATTCATTTTTCACTTCCTCCTCCCTGGCCACGGCCCATCGCATCATTTCCTGTTTCCAATGCCTTCTGGGAAGGGGCGGCAACTTCCTCTGAAACTGCCGTTGCTATGGAAATCTGACCTGAAACCTATTACACTGCTTGTGCTGCACTGAGCATGTGCGAGATCTGCAGGGATGAGATCCAGGAAGAAATACAGTCTGGCTTCAGATGCCAACACTTAAGATGGCCACGGCCTGCTGTAAGTTTATAAAATAACAAACTACTGCTATAAACTAACAAAACAGACCTTAGTTTACAGACTAACTTTACTAGAATACATTAAGCTTGTGTATTATAGGGATATTTTTATTTAAAAAGTATAATTTCGGCCGGAACACCACTTTAAGTGTCATTATGAGACAAGCTGTTCTGTTTGAATGGAATCAGAAAACAGGTGGCAGTTGTTTGTGTGCTTAGACCAGCCACTCTCAACCAGGGTTCCTCTAGAGCAGGCATCTCCAAACTACGGCCCTCCAGCTGTTGCAGAACTACACGTCCCATGAGGCAATGTAAAACACTGACATTCACAGACATGACTAGGAATGATGGGAATTGTAGTTCCTGAACAACTGGAGGCCCATAGTCTGGAGACCCCTGCTCTAGGAGGTTCCCAGCCATTACGTCAGCTGTGGCTGACTGACCTCCCATCTGATGGGGGCTTGGACAGTTTTTGGTCCAACATCACTTGGCAGAGCCAGTTGCATGACCCCAATGAGCTTTTTATGCTGTCTGTAAGGGTGGCATTCTGATCACCACTACTGTATAATGGGAGCATATTTCCTACTGGCCACCAATGGATTGGCTTTAGCCGGAGTCCCCCGAGACCTGGAAATTGTTTGAAGGGTTCCTCTGCGACAAAGTTTTGAGTCTGTCATAGAAGGTCAACTGTTTCAAATTATTATCGACTACAATCCTCAGGGCAAAACCCAAAATGTTTTTTCCAGGTACACACACAGAGGTTAACACTGCTTCTACAAAAATGTTGAACTTTGTCAACTACTTATGAACTGATGTGAATAGACAAGCTTACAGTAAGCCCAAATATATTTTGTTATGCCTTCGATCCACCTGGGTTTACCACACAATTTCTAAGGTTACATTAGCCAACGAGTGTAAACCAACCTGTAGACTGGACTTTAAACTCAAAGTAACTCTTGTTCTGATGAAGAGGAGCATTGGCAAGGCAGGCACCAGTGCCACAGATTCTTCTGCCATTTTTAACAATTACAACATCCGTTCCTGCAAAGAGGGGAAGATGCATTAACTGTACATACCAGAAATGTTATTTGTTTTGTACTCCAACCAAAAATATTTTTTCCATTTTTATAAAACAATTATCCTTCACTTAAGTTTTAAGATGCATACAGATTGCTGGCACATGTTCTAATGCATCTATACCAAACTGGTTGAAAGGATCTGTACAGTGATTGGAATACATTGTGAAATGGATATAGAGGGTGTACAACTGAATGAAGAGGTGCATCCAATAAGTAGCATTCAACAGAGCAGAAAAGGAGGATACAACATGATAACTTGTATAAACTACCAGTCTTGGTCCACCAAGACAAAGATTTAGGCAAGTCAGGAATCCAGTTTTTTTAGTAAGATCCTAAATAGTTTTTCCTTAGAGTGGGAAACCAATCCCAAGTTAAGAACTATGGTCAGGTTTGTATTGTTGTTATCCTACTTTCCCATACCAGCAACAACGCTGTCACCAAAAAAAGGAAAGGAACCTCTATTAAAAACCTGACAAGGTTTGGATCCTGCCCTATTCTGTCCAATAATGTCCATAGCTGGGTTTACAATTCAATTTAAATAACCAGCTGCAGAGTATAGAACCCCTCAGGGCCGCTTCACTCTGGAAAGCAGGCGTTCCTTTGCAGTGTGGTTTTGCCTGCCTATTCATTTGAATGGGCTGCCAAATGCACAGAACTGTGCAAGCACTACTTTTTCAGCTCATACTGCACCAAACTGCAGTTCCATGTGTTATGGTGGCCGCAAACGCAGCATTTAGCGTACCATAAACAATTAATGGCACCCACGTGTCTTGCAAGGGCAGCGCCTTCACGTGTGGTGCTGAACACTCACACAGAATGTGCCTTTCCAGTGTGTAAAAATCCTCACAAAAAAAATTTAAAATAAATAGTTCCCTTTAATTGCATGTTAGTAATTATTACATCACATTAGTGAACAATACAGCATGCGTAGATGATTAAAGACTTACGTAAGCAGACATTTATAGCCATTTTATATGCCTAGTATAACATTTCCCAGAACTCTCCTGCACCTGGTGCTGTGCACAGCCTGCCATACAAGTGAATGGCAATATGCGGCTATACTAACACCAATACTTCTTCACATCAGCATTTACAAGCGTATTTCCTGAACATGAAACTCCCATATTAAAAAGGGAAATTTGTTGGACGTACATGCCCCTCTCTAAAGTATGTACTGAAAGGAGACTAAAATGTCAGGCTGATTGCATTCCTCAGCATTAGCAGTCATCAGCTGCCATGCTGGAATTGCCTTCCCTGGCTTTTCACATTTCTGTCAAGCTGCTATATCTCCTCCGTTATGTCCCTTTCACTGTACTGGTGCAATATACTGTCACCTCACACACCCCATGCTCCTCTCCAGCAACCAAATACTCCTATTCCAGTTACCTTTTCAGCCATATTTGAAATGCAGAGCATAGGTTTTATAAACGTGCCAATGCTGCAGCATTGAAGGCTTCACCCACCCAAAGTGACTGGGGGTAAAAATCTGCCCTGACCATGTGGTAAAGGTATAGAAACTGGCATGTCTATCTCCTGTTCATGACAGCTACATCTGCCCCAGTGTGAATAAATATTAAGTGGACCTTCACCCAGAAATAAAGTTGGCATCATTCTCATCCTTTTCCCAGCATGTTACACAATCACAGGTCTTCATCATTATGAGGACATTCGTTTTTTGTTTTTTTTTTTGCTCTGGCTCCCACATTCCTCACCAAAATAAGGAGTACATAGCATGCGGCTTCAGGAAGCTTCCCTGCACTCTACCAGCCTCACACTTCAGCATTAAAAAAAAAAAAAAAAATCTGCACTTTATGTGCAAGGAGCACAAAATTACGTGCCCTATTCACACTTGAGCGCAGCCTTCGGTTGAGCTGCAGTGCAGTTCGGAAGCCTGCAACATGTGCTTTTTTTCATCCTTTGCAGCTCTGCTTCTCCTGATATTTTTACGCACTGCAGCTGAGCTGTATAGGAATGAATGAAATGTCAAACTGAAATTTAAAGCGGAGCTCCACCCAAAAGGGGAAGCTCCTCTTGTCTGCTGCCTGCCACATTTGGCACCTTCTGGGGGGGGGGAGCAGGTACCTGATTTTGACAGGTACCCACTCCCACTTAAGCTTGCCGCAGAGCCGAAAGTTCAGCCCCTCCTCCTTCCCCCCACAACTGTCCTGAGAAAGCTCAGCACAAAGCGCACACCTGCAGTAATAAACTGGCTGAGAAGACGCATGGCTTCACTGCCAGTTTCCCTTAGCCAAGATGGCGGCGGCAGCACCCAGGAGGCAATTCAAGAATTGGCTGGGGTGAGGACAACACTGGATGCCGGACAGGCAAGTACCCTAATAGTAAAAGTCAGCAGCTGCTGAATTATTTTTTTTGGGGGGGGGACAACGACGACTCCTCTTTAAATAAATATCCCGGTCGTAGGGAACAAGAAAATGGTGCTCCGTTTTAAAGTGGTTCTAAAGGCAGAAGTTTTTTTTTTTAACCTAAACTGCATTCTAACGGAACTCCACATTTGGCACCTTTTGGGGGGGGGGGGGGCTGGGTTCACAGTTCCCTCCCCCTTCCCCCAGAGCCAGTTTTACCCAGTACTCTGCATAAACTGGTAACTTAGTTGTCTGTTTTCTGCATAATCACCTACAAAAAATAAATGAAGCACAAGGCACTGCTGGCCAGGCCCAAACCTTTGGAGTAGGAATGGTCAGGTTTATTTATCATCTGTATCCCATTTTGGAGAATTACCTTCCCTTCCTGTCCTGTAGCTAGAACAGGAAACAAGGAAATCTCTCCAAAAAAGGGAAGTGCTCTGTTTTCTTTACAACAAATGTCCCCATTCGAAAATTTCCCCCTTTATTCCCACTAAAAATCTTGAATTTTTCTTCATTTTCAGACCTGGTAACAATGGTCACCAGAACAAAACAGAGTACATTTCCCCTAGCAGAGACAGAAACAGCAATACAAACCTGACAGTGGTTCTAAACCCTCACCACTCACATCTAAAACTTAAAGAAAGTTGGCTTTAGATACACTTTAGTTAGGAATTGGTTTTAAATATTTGATTTGTTTTAAACATTTGTTGACAAAGTAATATGATCTTTTTTTTGGACAATATAACTAAGACGTCAGGTAACCAGGTGAGATCAATACAGCAGCCTCCTGTTTCCCATGAATCATTAATAATGTACAGGGATGAGGTGGCAATCAGTTAAAGTATAACTAAAGGCAAAACCTTTTTTTTTGTTAAGGTTCAGATAGCGTGGGGAGGGGTAACTTCTGTCAGGTTTTTATTGCTGTCTGTGTTCCCTTTAGAAAGATCTTCTCTCATTGTCTTAATCTCCCAATGGGGACACTTGTTCTTGTGACAACTAAGAGGGGATTTATCTCACACAGGAAACGTATCCTTTCACTTCCTGATCAACAAACAGGACAGGAAGTGAAAACACAGCTGGCAAAACAAAAAACTGACTGGGGCTGTAACACTCATCCCTACTCTATCCAAAATGGATTAAAAAAAAAAAAAAAAGCTAGTTTTAGATCTACTTTAAGAAAGATTGTAGATTATGACTAATGTATAGACACATTTAAAATTATTTGCTTTTACCCCTCTACACAATTCAATGTAAATGTACAGAAAACAGATGGCCAATGCATTTTAAGAGATCACAAATGTGCACTAGGCTGAATTCAGGCATCCATACACAGCCAGATCTTGTTCCAACACAAAAAATAACAAACATGTTATACTTACCTGCTGTGCGCAGTGGTTGTGCACAGAGCAGCCCAGATCCTCCTCTTCTCGGGTCCCTCTGTCTCTCCTGGCCCCTCCCTCCTGCTGAGTGCCCCCACAGCAAGCAGCTTGCTATGGGGGCACCCGACCCGGGTCACAGCTCCCTGCGTCCATTCAGACATGGAGCTGCGGCTTGGTCCCGCCCCCTCTCTCCTCATTGGCAGTGTGACTTTGACAGCAGCGCGGAGCCAATGGCTCCGCGCTGCTGTCTCAGCCAATGAGGAGGGGAGTCCTGGCCAGCCGAGACACCCCTGCAACATTGCTGGATCGAGATGGGCTCAGGTAAGTATTGGGGGGCAGCTGCATATAGGTTTTTTTCTTTGAATGCATTCAGATAAAAACATTCTGCCTTTACAACCACTAATTGTATAAAAAAAAAAAAAAAAGTTGTGATAAGCAGCCTGAGAACAGGATGTATTTTAAAATATTTACCAGCTTAAAGCTGAACTCCAGGCGTGGGTTGCCATTGTATTACCAGTGAAAGTACACAGATGCCATACCCGTGGGACCACTGTCAAAGCAGAGAAACACTGTAGTAGGCACTCCTCAGCACTGCCGCCACTCAGAGCAACCTATTTTCCCTCAATAAATGCAAGATGTTCTCTGATCAAACATGGTGGAGAGGAGGGGCGGTGACATCACAATCACCTCATTCAATAAAAAAAAAATAAAAAAATACACTTTGAATTTGGAAAACCCAGAACACAGCAACAATCATAGTATTGGCACTTACACAGCAGTCCCACGGGTGTGGCACGTATATACACTGGACCAATGTAACTGGGCAATAAAAGCTTTACTTGGAGTTCAGTTTTAACACCCATCTCCAGGTTGTGTGTTAGGGCCCATTCACATGAGCCCTCTGAAGAGCAATCTGTGGTGGATCAGTTTTCAGAGAGCATCCGACAGGTGGTGGAGGCAATAAGTCACCTCCTCACCGCCTGATTTAACCCCATAAATCTTGCACCACAATCACAAGAATTGCACATGGTTGCAAGGCGATTGTGGTGTGGCCCTATAGAACTGCATAAGTCGCATTCAGACGCCTGCCGAAAGTGACATGCTGCTTAACTTTTACTGCTGCCACAGCAACCGCCTGCTTTTACTGCCCCTTAGCCACGTGTATGAATGAAACCATACCGAAAATAGTTTGTCTGGGCCAAGCTAGCCCAAAAAAAAAAAAAGACCCTTCACCAAGAAATGTACCTGCTATTGATGCTGTATAAATCGTCGCATCAGCCAAATACAGAATTGTGATCTGGTAGCAGTACTGGGACTTCCATTATGCTGCCGGAAATAAATCAAGTCAGGCTGATTGCTGCTCAGCCACTCACAGGAAGCTTTGTATTTTTATGAAAGAAGGGTTCCTCTGATTGGCTGAGGTGGAGAGGCAGGTGGATGACATCTCAACCAGAGGAATCCTTGTATTCATTTGCAAAAATACATGGCTTCCTGTGAAAGGCTAAGTGCTGTTCAGCCAGACTTGATTTTTTTCAAGGAACAGGACAGGAAGTCTGCATACTGTATATAGTCGATGCTACATACATTTCATACAACATTGACAGTGATCCAAAACTTGAAATTACACTGGCCATAGAAGATTTTTTTTTTTTTTTTCAGCCAGCAGACAAAAAAAAAAAAAAAGAAAGACATATTCTGACAGCACAACTCTCCAGTGTCAGAATACAGTGATCAGTAGCTGTAGCTCCCGATCGACAAAAGATTTTTAGCATTTAACAGAAGTCTATCTAAAGCAGTGGTTCTCAACCCGGGGGTCGAATGACGATTTGCCAGGGGTCACCGAATTCTGGGCTGTTCCTGAAGCCCACGCTGCTCTCCCAGCCTTTTCGCAGCTGCCCAGCTGGGCTGTTCCTGGAGCCCACGGCCGCCCACTCAGCCTCTTCGCAAGCCGCCCATTCAGTTCACGTCAGGGCTGGGGGGCAGAGACTAGAGGTCAGCTGAATGGTGGGGAATGTGAAGTGGGAGGGGCTGGAGGAGACCGTATCTTCTGATTTCGGCATAGGAGTCACTGCTACGAGACACCACAAAGTCGGAGACACAGTGAGTAACACTACCTGTGATTATAGTTGCCATTAAAAGTCCCCACTACAGTTCTCAGATCAGCAGATGACCTACATTAAGAGCACCCAAGTTGGCTGATCAGAACTCCCCCCAGCACTGCTATTCATCCCATTCCCCCCACCAAGGAGTAAGAGAAGGCATAAAGATACACTCACTGCGTCTCCGACTTTGTGGTGTCTTGTAGCAGTGACACCTATGCTGAAATTAGAAGATACGGTCTCCTCCAGCCCCTCCCACTTCACATTCCCCACCAATCAGCTGACCTCTAGTCTCTGCCCCCCAGCCATGACGTGAACTGAATGGGCGGCTTGCGAAGAAGCTGAGTGGACGGCCGTGGGCTCCAGGAACAGCCCAGCTGGGCTGCCGCGAAAAGGCTGGGAGAGCGGTGCGGGCTTCAGAACAGCCCAGAATTCAGTGACCCCTGGCAAATCGTCATTCGACCCCCGGGTTGAGAACCACTGCTTTAGATAGACTTCTGTTAAATGGGATTATCTAAAAATCTTTTGTCGATCGGCGGCTACAGCTACTGATCACTGTATTCTGACACTGGAGAGTTGTGCTGTCAGAATATGTCTTTTTTTTTTTGTCTGCTGGCTGAAAAAAATAAAAATAAAAAAAATCTTCTATGGCCAGCGTAATTTCAAGTTTTGGGTCACTATCAACGCTGTATGAAATGTATGTAGCATCGACTATATACAGTATACAGACTTCCTGTCCTGTTCCTTGAAAAAAAAAATCAAGTCTGGCTGAACAGCACTTAGCCTTTCACAGGAAGCCATGTATTTTTGCAAATGAATACAAGGATTTCTCTGGTTGAGATGTCATCCACCTGCCTCTCCACCTCAGCCAATCAGAGCAAGCCTTCTTTCATAAAAATACAAAGCTTCCTGCGAGTGGCTGAGCAGCACTCAGCCTGACTTGATTTATTTCTGGCAGCATAATGGAAGTACTGCTACCAGATCACAATTCTGTATATGGCAGATGCAACGATTTATACAGCATCAATAGCGCTAAATGTCCGTGGGTTAGGGGCACAAATTACTTGTCTTGCCTTGGGTTGCCGACAATCCACGTTTCGAAAATCATTTTACTGTTAGGGGTCCCCACAACCTGGGAAATTTTATCAAGGGGTCACGGCACTAGAAAAGTTGAGAACCATTGATCTAAAAAGAGTGACTTCTGTTGAACAGGGACAGCCACACATCAAAAAGTCAGTCGCCCCTGCTGAACCAGACAAACTTTAATCATCTGTGGCCAGCTTTAGGACAACCAAACACACAGATTTTCTTGTTCAGCCTGAACAAGGGACATCTAATAGATTCTAATAAGAATCTCCACTGCCAGCTATTGTATTCAGACAGCTGCAGTGCCCGTGGCCATTAGAATACCCAATCAGTGACTGCATCGGATTATTTGCAGTCACTGCTCAGCTGATAATATTCCACTCAGCTCAATCGATTTTTCGACTGAAGTTTCTTGAGTCAGGTGGTATCAGAAGAGCTCCCCACAGCTTGGACCTTGGCAAATTCAGCAGCAATTGGCCAAAATTCAAGCCATGTATTGCCATCTTTAGCGGACACATAATATTTGAGATTCACTGCCCAAAACGTCCCAACTCAATGCAATCCAGATGTAAAGCCAGCCACACTTACTACAATCTTAAAGTAAAATATCTCTTATGTTCACAATACATGCTACTGCATAACATCCCCATGACTAAGCTCTGAGGGGCGGAGTAAAACACGTTGGGGGCGTGGCCTGGTGGGAGATCAAGCTGAGGTTGTGTCTCCCATAACCATCACAGGACACCATGGATGTGCGGCATCAGGGGAGGTCTTTCCTCTCTTCCTTCTAGTGACTATAGGAGCTGCAGCCCTTGCTGGCACTCCTGCAGTGGAGGTGGCATCACCCACACTACTCCCTATAGTGATCGAGCCTGAGCGGCACACTAAAAGATTGTGGATCACACAGCATAACTGTTACTAGATCCAAAAGGAGAATGTAAAATCAAATTGTAATTTGTATGAGGAGCTTTAGACTGACCAACAACTACAGTATATAATGCAAAAGGACGGCCCAACTGGACATCCACTGAATGGATGGTTTAGGAAAGCCCCCGATACCACACAGTTTGCTGGTAAACGTAAAATAGATTGTATAGATATTTACAACCAGATTGTAATGTGAGCAGCTTTACATTTCCTAAATAACAATTAATCAGATCATTCAATGGCTGCAACCTGTATTATGGCATTCCCGGTGGTACAATCAGAATCTGTGATAAGATACTATTACTGCCAAGCGTAGGTTAAGGGAAAAAAAAGTGTTTTTCAGTCTTGGATAGAATAGGGAATGAATGAGAACCCCTGTCCGGTTTTTACTGCTATTTGGGGCTCTGTTAGAGAGATTTGTCCTTACTTCCTATCCACATTTTACTAGACATGGAGTGGGGGGAACTCTCCAACAGCAACACAGACAGAAATGAAAAACGTTTTCTTTAGGTAGGTGGGGAAAGGTTAAAAGCCCCCCACTGTCACAGATTTCCCACACTTCCTGAATGGTGAAGCCATTGTCAACAGAACAACAAGTGAGGAAAAATCTGCATGGCAGACATACATTGGAAGACTGTGATAGACGGCCTTTGAAAGACAGTCAGAGGCGGCAGATGCAACAAGAGACTGACAGACGACCTGTTACATGAGACTACTGTGATTAGAGCCCATTTAGAAATCAATTCTTTGAAATACTCCCTACAACAACCTTAAAGTGGTTGTAAACCCTTTACAACCATTTTATATTACAGGCAAGCCTATAATTAGGCTTACCTGTAGGTACACTGGATATCTCCTAAACCTACACGGTTTAGGAGATATCCCTGTATTTGCATGTGCTGACGTCATCGGCACATGCGCAGTTAAGCAAACTGAAGCAATGGCACATACGTGCCGTTGCTTCAGTTAGACTGTGCCATTACTGGCGGGAGTGGCATCATCGCTGTTCTGGCCAATCACAGCACCAGAGCCGCAATACCTGGAAGTAACCCCCGGGAGAGATGTCGGCCGCCAGAGCGGTGAACGAGGACCTCTGCGGGGGCTTCGATCTCAGGTAAGTAATTCATAATGAGCTAGTATGCTATGCTTAGGATTTGAAGGGAAAGATTTTTTCCTGCAAGGTGAATCAGTGTGAAAGTTCCCTAAGAAGAAACACTTTTTTTTTTCTCTCAGATGGTGCAATGTCCTCATATATACACTGATCAGCCACAACATTATGACCACCCACCATAATTTATTGAGGTATGGATGTCACTAGACCTCTGAAGGTATGCTGTGGTATCTGGCACCAAGCTGTCTGTAGCAGATCCTTTAAGTCCTGAAGGTTGTAAGGTTGGGTCTCCATGGATTGGACTTGTTTTTCCAGGACATCCCATAGATACTCAACTGGATTGAGATCTGGAGAGTTTGGAGGTCAAATCAACACCTAAAACATGGCACATTGGGTGGCACAGTGGTGTAGTGGGTAGCACTTTCGCCTAGCAGTAAGAAGAGTCGCTGGTTTGAATCCCAACCACGACACTACCTGCCTGGAGTTTTCATGTTCTCCCTGTGCCTGTGTGGGTTTCCTCCGGGTACTCCGGTTTCCTCCCACACTCTAAAGACATGCTGGTAGGTTAACTGGATCCTGTCTAAATTGTCCCTAGTATGTATGAATGTGAGTTAGGGACCTTAGATTGTAAGCTCCTTGAGGGTAGGGACTGATGTGAATGTACAATGTATATGTAAAGCGCTGCGTAAATTGACAGCGCTATATAAGTAACTGAAATAAAAATAATAGTAACTCGTTGTGCTCCTCAAGCCATTCTTGAACCATTTTTGCAGTGTGCCTGGGCTCATGAGCCCGCTAAATGATGCCACTACCATCAGGGAATACTGTTTCCATGAAGGAGTGTATTTGGTGGGCAGCAATGTTTACGTAGGTGGTACGTGTCAAAGTAACAGCCACATGAATGACAGGACCCAAGGTTTCCCAGCCGGACATTACCCAAATCAGCACACTGCCTCCCACAGCTTGCCATCTTTCCATACTGCATCCTGGTCCCATCTCCTCCCCAGGTAAGTGAAGCACACACATCGCCATCCACATTATGTAAAAGAAAATGTGATTTATCAGACCAGGCCATCTTCTTCTATTGCTCTGTGGTCCGGTTCTAAAGCTTAACTGCCCATTGTAGGTGCTCCTGGCTGTGGACACTGGTCAGTATGGGCACCTTGAACAGTCTGCAGCTACACAGCCCCATACACAACAAACTGCGATGTCCTTTCTTTTCTGTTTTCAACACATTAACTTCATAGACAACACGCATCTTGCTGCCCAAAATATCCCACCCACTTTCAGATGCCATTGTAATGAGATAATGAGCGTTATTCACTTTACCCATTAGTGGTCATAAAATTATGGCTGATGATTGGTGTATGTGTTTATGAACATCTAGCCCTACCTTTGACTGTCAGATGGGTAGATCGTAAACGTCAAAGTCAGGGGCAGCTACACATGAATACGTTGTTTGTTAAAAGCATTACATATCGCCGCACATGCCGGGATGAAAGGAATATTTCTATCACCAGAGCTCCTGCATAACTCCAAACTGATGACCTGTAGGGACTTTTAAAGCATCCTCTATGCAAAAAAATAGAATACTGAACTCTGTCAGCGTTTCACGGGCGCACACAACTTTAAAGGATAAGTCCAGCCTAACACTAAAAACCCTGCATCTACAGACATCCACGATCTAACACTAACCTATCTAGCCCTGTAAAAAAGAAATCTGTATACATACCTTTTCTGAAGCTGCTCCGGACCCATGCTAAGCTGTCAGCGGTGGCTTCGCTGCGGAGGCGGGTGCGGAGGAAGCAGCTGACAATGGAAGCCCCATAGTAAGTCTATAGGTGATGTCACTCCCCATTCATTTCACAGCCGTTGTCAGCTGTGTCCTCTGCAGAGCTTCCGCTGCTGGAGATCGGGTCGGATCGGCTTCAAAAAAGGTGTGTATACCGATTTCTTCTTTACAGGGTTAGATAGGTTAGTGTTAGATCGTCGATGTCTATAGATGTAGCGATTTTAGTGTTAAGGTGGACTTCCACTTTAAGGCTTGACATGTTGGGTCTAGTTACTTGGCTCAGCCTCATCTTTTCTATTTGTGTGTACCAAAATTAACTTCTGTATTTTTTTTTTTTTTTTACTGAAATTTTGATTTCCCTAAACCTGTGTGCTATGGTGTAAATAATTGGAACTGCCACCATTTTATTCACCAGGTACTCTGCTTTCAGAAACAATATCATGTTTTGGGGTTTGGACTTTGAGTGGAGATTTCTGAATGATGCCTACAAACATCATCCAGATATCTTTCTTCAGCCGGCGATTCCCTACATTGTAAGTGACAGCTTACCGGTGTTCTGCCAAGAAAGTTCCCCTCGGCGGATAAGGACCCCCCTCTACTGCGCAGGCGCAGCACTTGCGCAGTAGGAGCCGGCGGAAATAGCCAAAAATAATAGAAATCAGCTGTACACGGCGCCTGTAAGAGGGCCCCTCGCGGGCTCGCCACTCTTCGGGCGCGGCCTCGCTTCGCTCTGCACTTTTTTATTCTCCCTCTGGGTCCACTTGGATGGTGGGGCTTCAACCTGGACCCAGGGCGCAGGCGCCATGTACAGCTGATTGAAGTTTTTTAGCTTCGGCTATTTTCGGCAGCTCCTAGTCGTTCGTGCTGCGCCTGCGCAGTACAGGGGGGTCCTTATCCACCGGGGGAACTTTCTCAGCAAGACACCAGCTGTTTAGCCACTTGATTGCTTTTACAGGCGGCAGGAGGGGACATCCCCCCCTACCCTAAGGTGCTTCTTCTGTCTCTCCCGTGCTATTGGAAAGCCAGAGAATGAATCCGCTGATAGCGGTGGTTTACCATAGAGCCACCTCTATGACCCTCGGATGCAAATAGCAACGTCATGACATCACTTCCATCTCTGGCAAACGTAAACCCTGCCATTTTTTTTTTAGGCTTGAAAGCCTGAGATCGATTTTTTTTTTTTACCTCGGGCTTTCCAGCATAGATGAGAGATGTGAGGACTTATAGACCACAGATCTCACTATAATGAGGACCTGTCATGTCCTATTTCTATTACAAGGGATGTTTCTATTCTAAGTGATCATTAGAAAAAAAAAAAAAAAAAAAACTATAAATCACAAGAATTTTTTTTTTTTTTTAAAGCTCCCCCATCCCCTTATGTTTGCATGCAGAAGCAAACGCATACGTAGCTCATGCCAGCATATGTAAACAGCGTTTAAGCCAAACATGTGAGGTATCGCTGCGATTGTTAGAGCGAGAGCAATGATTCTTGCACTAGACCTCCTCTAACTCTAAACCGGTAACCTGTAAAACATTTTAAGCAGGGTGGATTTGATTTAAATCACAATTTAGGAGGTAAATATAATTTTAAATCACTAGTAAAAAGGCTTGATTTAAATCATAATTTTTAAAGAGTAACTGTCATCTCTGTCCCACAGAGGCTCCTCCTCTGACCCCCTGTTGACTCACCGACAGTTCCATTCACTTTAATGGGACGGCTGGTGATGTGGCAGTGACACAACAAGGTGAGGGATGTGGCGGCAGCAGGTGAGTGGATGCCCACTAACAGGCACTGCCATGATGGATCTGGAATGACAGGTGCTCTTTAAATGTAAGGACTCATTCTTGCTGGTAGTTAGAATCTTTAATATTTGCAAACAAAATGAAGGTTTCCTATTTAGAATAATAAGCTGTCAGGTTAGTAAAACAGCGTTATCAGAACCAATTCAATCATACAGTTTGTAGTGTACATAGATTTGCAAAACAATGGGATAAAGGAATATTCCTGAACTTTGTTTTATCTTATGGTTACAGCGAAATTGTGTGAATTCATCAATGCCGTGCATGTTGTTATCTCAGCCTGCATTCATTAAATGAGTTTACTAAAAATGTAAATATTGCAGAATATACAGCCTCATGCTACATTACTAAGCTCCATTTCATGCTGAACTAAATTATTAATGTATCTTAAATAGAAAACTATCTTTAGATAGATTTTCACTCCAAAAAGCATTTTATTAAAATAAATTTGTCAAAACCCCCCAAAAAAAAAATCTGATTTAATTTTTTTTTTTTTATTTAAAATCATTGATTTTTATCCACCCTGGACATGGCATAGATCGCCACGGATACTGCGGCAATCTTTCGCCGGAAGTGGGAGCAAATACCTGGATTAGACAGGTATCTGCTCCCCCTGAAAAAGGTGCCAAATGTGACACCGGAGGGGGAGGAATCCAGACAGCGGAAGTTCCATTTTTTGGTGGAACTCCGTGTATTTTTTTTTTCCCCAAACAAAAACTGCGTTTCAAAAATTGCTACGCAAATACCGTGTGACATAAAAAAAAAAATGCAACAACTGTCATTTTATTCTCTAGGTTCTCTGCTTAAAATAAAAATTATAGAATGTTCGGGAGTTCTGAGTAATTTTCTAGCAAAAAAAAAAAAGATGATTTTTACATGTAGGAGGAATGCCAGAATTGGCTTGGGGCTTGGGTGGTTAAGCATGTGCAAAAAAAAAAAAAAAAAACCACACAAACGCAGCTCTGGCAGCGAAAGGGTTAAATCAGTGGGGGGGGGGGGGGGCATAGACACATAGACACACACAACTATGCAGGGGGCCATAGACACACACTATGTAGGAGATGACACGGAGAGTCCATAGAGGAGAAGGAAGCTGCCACCCTGCCCGCCGCCCCCCCAGTCTCACCCATGTGTTGTGTATCCAGCTGTACAGCCGGCATCTCCTTGAGCGGAATGTGCCCGGAGCCGCCATCCCCGCACCACCTGAAGCAGCACAGCACACACGACATAGCGACTGAATACTAGAGAGTGCTGAGCCGTCCGGGATACACCTTACCACCGACACCGCGACACAGAGCGTCACAAAGCGACGCCGCTGATACATGCAGTGCCAACAGCGACCCCTTATGGACGGGAAGAGCACGGCAGCCCGAACAGCAGTATAGCTGGCTCTATTCATTTCCATTGGGCTCGTCCACACCATAGTGGAGCGGTGGAGATCTGAATGTGTGAGGGCACATAACTCCCTGTTGTCACCAAAGGGCCTCATCGTGCACACTGGACATTTTAGGGACATGGTTGCCTCCCAACATTTTGAGATGGGAATGAGGGATACCTACTAGCAAATGTATGTAGGCATAGGACACACCCCCTGCCACACCCCCTTAAAAGGAGAATCAACTCAAAAAAAAAGGTTAATTAAATCCACAAGTGTTTTTTTTTTACCACTGCTATTCCTTTATATTGGCTTTTAAAGTGGAGTTCCACCCACTTTTACAACTCTTCAGCATCCCTCACTAAACTGTGCACTGTAAACAAATTGGATATTTTTTTATTTTTTTTCTCAGCACCTACTGTATATCTGCTGTATTCATTTTTCACTTCCTCCTCCCTGGCCGCGGCCCATCGCATCATTTCCTGTTTGCAATGCCTTCTGGGAAGGGGCGGCAACTTCCTCTGAAACTGCCGTTGCTATGGAAACCTGACCTGAAACCTGTTACACTGTTTGTGCTGCACTGAGCATGTGCAAGATCTGCAAGGATGAGATCCAGGAAGAAATACAGTCTGGCTTCAGATGCCCACACTTACTATGTCCACGGCCTGCTGTAAGTTTATAAAATAACAAACTACTGCTATAAACTAACAAAACAGACCTTGGTTTACAGACTAACTTTACTAGAATACATTAAGCTTGTGTATTATAGGGGTATTTTTATTTAAAAAGTATAATTTCGGCCGGAACACCACTTTAAAATGTACAAATGCAGCAATTTAGAAATCAGATGAAAGGTTTAGCACTGGGAAACACTTTTTGAAAGATAAAAAGTGCATTTTATATACAACTATATAGATCAGACCAAAATGAGGGGGGAAGAGGGACAGAGGGACAATGCTCCAAATCAGGGACAGTTGGGAGCTATGTGGTTGTTACCATTGGTTCACACTTGTGTGGGTTTGCGGCCTATTCATTTGCGGCTGAGTCTGCGTTTCCCATGAAAAATTTTTTTTTTTTTTGCGGCTCTGGGACAGCTTTGCTCTAAAGGCAGCGGTTCTCAACCTTCCGTGACCCCTTGATAAAATTTCCCAAGTTGTGGGGACTGGGGACCCCTAACAGTAAAACTATTTCCGTTGCTCCTTCATTGCTATAATTTTACGACTGTTATGAATCGAAATATAAACATCCAGGGCTTTTTTTCAGGGGCAACTTGGTGGAACTCAGTTCCACCACCTCTGGCTCAGACCCTTGGGGGGGCCTGCTCACCACAATCACTTGTAAACACAGAAGTCCGGTTTCTGCGTTTACAAGTGACAGCTCTGCACTCTGTATGTAACCCCCCTGAACTCTGCACTCTGTATGTAATGCAATCCTGGTATTTAATGCCCCTTTAAGACCCTCCTACTGTTCCCGAAATTTGACTGACCACACCCACTATTTGATGTGATTTGAAGGGTGTGTGTGGAGGAGGGCTTTTGGGGGGTTGTGGTTGAGTTCCAGCACCTATTGTTTGAGAAAAAAAGCCCTGTAAACATCTGATATGCAGGAGCCATCATTGTGCAATATTCCAAAAAAGATTATTTATTTAGCTTAAAACATGAACAGATATACACTCACATGATAGGGTGTTGTTAGGCCGGAACTAAGTCTATCCAGTAATCAGACTTACAGTTGGTATACACTGCTCCGTGCTTGGAAACCAGCGTGCGTTCCAAGCCTCATTTTCGGTGCAGGTCAGGGGCCGGATGTGACGTCTGCGTTGCTCCACTAGCCTCAACGCTTCCTGATGACACATATTTCATGCGAAACACGTTGAGGCTAGTGGAATGATGCTGACAACATCCTATCATGTGAGTGTACATCTGTTCATGTTTTAAGCAAAATAAATGATCTTTTTTGGAATATTGCGCAATGATAGCTCTTTATCTTACATGAGTATATGGGTGGAGAATACATACCGCTGAACCTGCTGAGGCATCTTTGGAGTAACCAGGACAAATGATTGAAAGACCCATGTTCTGATCAGGCCCTTATTATACTGTATTGTGGTGAGTGCACAATTCAGAAGGTGGTGGCACATCATGGGTGTTTGAGTGCTATACAATCTATTGATTGATTGGGCCGGTGATACACAGTACTAATATGTTTTTATTAATTTGTCTCTGACTTACCAGTTACTCAGGTGTTCCATCAGAATCAGCAACCCATCTAATGTGGAAAGGGAAGTGACGTTCAGTCGCCGCCATCTTGGTACACTCGTCCGCAGTAAGGCTACAGTTAGAAGTCAGCAAGCGGACATCTTTTTACACCCACCGAAATCTTGCATTTTACTCTTATTTTTATCAGTAAACTGAGCTTATATACTATATAAGCCTTATATAGTATATAAGCTCAGTTTACTGGTAAAAATAAGTGTAAAATGCAAGACTTTGGTGGGTGTAAAAAGATGTCCGCTTGCCGACATCTAACTTACATATACTATACTTGGCTAGTTCCGCTCACAGTCACATGCCTAGTCCCACCCTATGATGGACATAACACAGGGACTGGGCCTGACTGTGAGCGGAGATAGCCGAGTACACCCGGCTAGGTATGTATATCGGCAGCGATCAGCTCCGCTCACAGTCCCGCCCAGTCCCGCCATTGGACCTGTGTTATGTCCATCATAGGGCGGGACTGCGAGAGGAGCCAAGAAAAGCCGTCAGGAGCCGAGATACACAGGACCGGCTCTGTGTATCTCGACGGCGCCATATTTAAACTGCAGTGACACAGACAAGTCACTGCAGTTTAACTGCAGCCTGGGCAAGGCTGCAAATGACACGGACAAGGCTTCAGATGGACACTGATAAGGCTGCAGATGGAGGCTGCAAGGCTGCAAATGACACTGACAAGGCTGCAAGGCTGCAAATGACACTGACAAGGCTGCAAGGCTGCAGATGACACTGGCAAGGCTGCAAATGACACTGGCAAGGCTGCAATGTCACTGGGCAAGGCTGCAAATGACACTGGACAAACAGATGGATGCTGTGCAAAGCTGCATTGATGAGCATTTAAATGTAAGTTTTTTACCTTAAATAGTTTTTTTCCTTAAAATTCCTTAAACTCTTATCTTGAGGTTTGCTGATTGGTTATTGGCAGTTACGTAGTGCCTCGTTTACTGCTATTGAGAAAACCTGTCTGCATTAGACAGTGATGTAATCACGAACAAACGGTATCAGAGTGGCGTGCTTAAAAGAAAACGAAAGGTTTAAAGTAATGTATAGAAGGCAGGGCCTGAAAGTGACTCAAGCCCAGGGGCCCCCACCACCCTAAGTCCTGCCCTGACCCCATTAATTTGTTCAGATCTTCTTGCAAGGTTTCCACATCCTGCGGAAAAGGTATTGCCCTGCTTAGCTTAGTATCGTCCACAAATACAGAGATTGAACTGTTTACCCATCCTCCAGGTCGTTTTTGAACAAATTAAATAGGGTTGGACCATTCCACGTACTCCCCATTTATCACCACCCTTTAAACTCGCCCTTGTAGCCAGTTTTCAATCCATGTACTCACCCTATGGTCCATGCCAACGGACCTTATTTTGTACAGTAAACGTTTATGGGGAACTGTGTCAAATGCTTTTGTAAAATCCAGATACACCACGTCTACGGGCCTTCCTTTATCTAGATGGTAACTCACCTCCTCATAGAAGGTTAGTAGATTGGTTTGGCAAGAACGATTATTCATGAATCCATGCTGATTACTGCTAATGATATCGTTCTCATTATTACAATCTTGTATATAGTCCCTTATCATCCCCTCCAAGAGTTTACATACTATTGATGTTAGGCTAACTGGTCTGTAATTAACAGGGATGTATTTTGGGCCCTTTTTAAATATTGGTGCTACATTGGCTTTTCTCCAATCAGCTGGTACCATTCCAGTCAGTAGACTGTCAGTAAAAATTAGGAACAATGGTCTGGCAATTACTTGCCTGAGTTCCCTAATTACCCTCGGATGCAAGCCATCTGGTCCTGGTGATTTATTAATGTTAAGTTTTCCAAGTCTAATTCTAATTCTGTCCTCTGTTAACCATGGAGGTGCTTCCTGTGATGTGTCATGAGGATAAACACTGCAGTTTTGATTACTGAAGCCCCCCAATTCCCTCGTGAAAACTGAGGAGAATAATAAATTCAATACCTTCGCCATCTCCCTATCATTTGTAACCAGATGTCCTTCCTCATTCTTTATGGGGCCAATATGGTCTGTCCTCCCTTTTTTACTGTTTACATACTTAAAGAATTTCTTGGGATTTTTTTTGCTCTCTGTCAGGGCTGGGCTCAGCCTTCCTTCTCAAAGTTGGCTGCTCAGCTGTTGGCTAATTGCCAGCTCCTATCTCTCCACAGTGACTCACCTGTTGATGATATCCTGCTCTTCAGTCTTGCCTACATAAGCCGTCCAGTCCAGATGATCTCTGCCTTCGCCTTGGTCACATCTCTAGAGACGCTCTCCTGTCTTCCTGTTAAAGACATGCTTGGCTGACATTCCTTCTGGCTCCAGATCCTGCTTGTTGTTCTACTACGCTGTTCTCTGGCTCCCTGATGTTTTGGCTTGTCTGACTATCCGTTCCGGTTCCTTAACTCTGGCTACGTTTTGACTATGTTTACTCTGTTTACCTTTTTTTATTACTATTATTAAACAAGTGTGATTTAACTGTACTTCTTTCTCAGTCTGATTCATGGTTTCTGACACTCTCCTCCGCTATTTGTCTTTCGTGTTCTATCTTAGCCACCCTAATTGCACCCTTACATTTCTTGTTGCATTCTTAACAAAGTCTGAATGCTGATGATGATCCCTCAACCACTTATTTTTTTGAAGGCCTTCTCCTTTGCTTTTATGTGCATTTTTACATTGGAGTTAAGCCTTCCAGGATTTTTGTTCGCTCTTTTAAATGTATTGCCCAATGAGATGCACTGGCTAGTGCCCTTATTTAATATGCTCTTAAAGCAAACCCATCTCTCCTCCGTGTTCTTTGTTCCTAAGGTTTGTTCCCAAGACTTTATCCCAATTCATGCCTTCTAGCATTTATGCCTTCTAAAAAAATGTAGCAGTATACAACCTCTTTAACCACTTGCGGATCGCCCACCGTACATTTACTGCGGCAGGGCGGCCGCTCTGTGCCAGATCACGTACCTAGTACGTGATCTGACACTACCTGGGTCTCAGACATGTGTGCATTGCCACAGGCGACTCACTCCCGCTCACACACAGCGGGAGCCCAGCGGTGGGTACCATGGACTCAATGTCTGCCGGTACCCACCGATTAGACAGTGCACAGGCAGAACGGCAATCTGCCTATGTAAACAAGGCAGATTGCTGTTCTGTCAGAAGGAATGGCATTGATCCTGTGTCCCTGCAAAGCAGGGACATGGGACATGGATCAATGCCTTCCCCTAGTCAAAAGACCTCCCCCACAGTGAGAAAGCACTGGCTAGGCACACAGTTAACCCTCTGAACGCCCTGATGTTAACCCCTTCCCAGCCAGTGTCATTAGTACAGTGACAGTGCATATTTTTAGCACTGATCATTGTGTTGGTGTCACTGGTCCCCAAAATGTGTCAAAATGTCAGTTAGGTGTCCAATTTGTCCGCCGCAATATCGCAATCTCGTGGCAAATCCACAGCAGAGACCACTTTTATCTATCCACTCACTGAAGAAGAAGATACCGGGGTTATGGTAGGTAACTGCTGCTATAACAATATCCCTCTTCAAAGTGCCGACGTATATCGTCGTGAGCTGGTCCAGAAGTGGTTGAAACTTTAACATTATTTTTCTTTTTTTACTATTTTTTTTTTTTTTTTGCATACTTTCATCAGGGTACTTCGGTGTCACCTTAGTGACACTGTACTACTCTGGGCGGTGATCAGGGATTTTTTTTTTTTATACTGTTATTGCTTATAACAGTGATGAACACTGTTATAAGCAATAGTAAACTGTCATTAATGGAAAGTCATGCTTGCTGTTGACATGCTGTGATTGGTTACAGCTAATAACATGTGTGCTGTGTTTAGCCCAGGTGCCATGTGATAGCTGTGGGCAATCACAGCATCACAATACAGTCATGAATGAAAGCCATTTGTGACTGTTTTGTGAACATTGTAATCATGTGATCAATATTTCCAACCAAAGCAATCACACGATACCTCGGCCGTGTACTAAGCGACGTGATCCACAGTTATCATGGAATCAGGCTGCTGCATGCTCCAGGCATGTGCTACATTGGCATACCAGTACATCGCCTAGCATGGCTGTGCCACCTGTCTACAGTAAGTGTACTGTGGGTGAGCGGCAAGCAGGTAATGACAAAGTGTGTAACTTTGTGCTTGTGCTTTGTGTTTATGCTATGTATATTGCTCTTGTATTGCCCATGATAATGGTGGTACTTCTGCACCTCTTTAGAGGAACATTTTATGGCTCAGCATACCTCTGATGTTCAGAATTCACTCGATTAAATTTATTAAATTATTATGTGCAGGCCACCAAAAGAACAGTGTAAATAGTATTAGATGGTATGTGCAAACACGGACAGTTCTTACTTCAGGCACTTTGACAATGAAGGTCATTGGTGTAAATGGCTTCCCAAAACTGGAGCTGCACTGCATAAACGTGTCATTTATTTGGAGGATAGTCTAGCAGTTCTATATTTTCACCAGTGGGTGCCACTGTGACTCTAATTTACTAACCAAGTACTGTACAGTACACAGATAAAATAAAATGTTTTGGTTTAATGCACATTGGCTAAAAAAGAAAGTCCTCATAGACTGGTTGTAGGGAGATACAAATTTCTAATATTTAAGTGCAATTATCTGAATATATGGGTATATAAATATGCAGTTTCATTTATGAATGGAAGTGTGATGCCCCATACAAATGATTGGACTTTCCGACGACAAAACCGTGGATTTTTGTTCGAAGGTTGTTGGCTTCAACTTGTCTTGCATACCCACGGTCACACAAATGTTGGCCAACAATTCCGAACGTAGTGACATGATACATATATATATCATGGTACATTATATCCCCATTGCGAACGCTAGTTTTACAAGACTGAGCGCTTCCGGCTCGTACTTGATTCCAAGCATGCGTGAACTTTAGTGCGACAGACTTGTGTACACACGATCGGAAAGTCCGACAACAAAGTTTTGTTGGCGGAAAATTTGAGAACCTGCTAGCCAACATTTGTTGGCGGAAAGTCCGCCAACAAATGTTCGATGGAGCATACACATGGTCGGACTTTCAGCCAACAATCTCACATCCAACATTTCCCATCAGAAAATCGGACCATGTGTACACCATGTGTACGCGGCATAACTCTCACAACAAAGTACAATCATTAAAGCAAACCAAGCAAAATACTTTCCAGCAATTCCTAAATTACCAACCTTTAGCACAAAACCCATGCGGAGAGAATGCTCATCTATGTTCTATTTTCAAACTAGAAGAGTGCAGTATTACCAGCTTTATTTCCAAGACTACAATGTTACTGACAGCTCCTGGTCTCTACTAACCATTCTGAGTGATTACCTTGAGAGCCCATCATAGCAATCACATGGGTTTGTTTATAAAACAATACTGCACACTGTCATTTCGCTTCACACAAAGAGAGGAATATTGACAGTAGCTGGAAAGGTTCTCATTATGTGGTGTGCATGCAAAAATCGCAGCTGAATCACAGCTGATCACGATGTAAACACACTTGCCGTTTATCGGCAATTCCTTTTCTCATGCTGTCACAGTGCAAGGAGAGGAGAGAGCCGGTAACCGGCCAGCGTGAAAGGGGACACCTACACTGATAATCAGGACACTGATCATCAGTATCCTGATGATCAGTGCACCCCCAACAGTGCCCATCAGTGCTGCCTATCAGCCAATCAGTGCCCACCAGTGCTGCCAATCAGTGCCTCCTATCAGTGCCCTTCAGTGCTGCCTATTAGTTCCCATCAGTGCCCACCAGTGCTGCCTTATCAGTGCAACCTATCAGTGGCAACCAGTGCTGCCCCTCAGTGCAGCCTATTAGTGCCCATCAGAGCAGCCTCATCAGCACACATTAGTGAAGGAGAAAAATAACCTGTTTTGCTAAATTTTATAACAGAAACTAAGAGAATTTTGGATCAGAAAAGGTGTGCTGTTATGCCTTAAAAATCCAATTAATTTAATCCATCATTTGTCATTTCCAAGGGTTCTTCTTTTTTAAGTTGATCTAATAGATGATAGCCTATTCTCATTGATATACCTACATTTATATCAAGCTCTTTTTGCGATTAGTATGTTGGGTCCAGATGCCCCTTTTAGTCAAATCTGAAATCACATCTGCTTTTTGTCTGTTCTCTCCTTTTTGCTGTGGTCGGATATTGTGGAAGCAGACCTGTGTAATGGAAATTATTGATGGTGAATCGTTTTTAGGCTTATATGCCTGTGTTTTATTAAATTTTGAACAAAAAAAAATCTACTATTTAAAGGGCTTGATACAAATGTAGGTATATCAGGTGTTCATACCCCTTGGTATTTTCCACATTTTGTCATGTTACAACCAAAAATGTAAATGTATTTTATTTGGATTTTATGTGATAGACCAACACAAAGTGGCACATAATTGTGAAGTTTTTTACAAATAAATATGTGAAAAGTGTGGCGTGCATTTGTATTCAGCCCCCCTGAGTCAATACTTTGTAGAACCACCTTTCACTGCAATTACAGCTGCAAGTCTCTTTGGGGATGTCTCTACCAGTTTTGCACATCAAGAGAGTGACATTTTTTCCCATTCTTCTTTGCAAATGTATCAAGGTCCCAGGCCTCTTTAAGCCTAATGGTTGCCTCCAGAGTTAGGGAGAGCTGACATCCTTCAATGTAGAGTGGGTTACAAGGCATGGTGGGTGTAATGCAAGATGAACAGGTGGGCGCAAGACAACTTTTGAATGCAAAGAGATTTATTGTCTCTTAAACAGAACTGTGGGAGAGAGGGTTAGGGCCAGGACACCCTTAGGTAGATGCAAAGATAATTAGCAGACTCTGAGACTTCTATAGGTAGACAGCTATACAAGTGAAGGCCTCCAGCCGGACACCACTTTTGTATAGGTAGGACCGCTATCTCCTATGACAACAATCTTGTAGCTGTTACTAACGATAATGGTATTCAACTATCTGCAACACGAACAGTTCTCTTTACCCCACACTCACTCACTGTGGGTCTTTGCTCAACAAGCATCCAGTCTCTCTCACTAGACTTCAGATCCACTAGCACTGGATCCCTTGAGCTCTTTCACTGTAGCACTCAGTACTTCTCAGCTATATTGGGTGACAATTTTGGGAAGTCCACCCGCAAAGGGATCCGAAGGAAACACCGCACAGCTTCATCTACCCATTGAGTTTCTTTATCCTGGATCTCTTCCTTTAGATGGGCTGGTAAATAAGGATACAGATATCCATACTCTTTAGCCACTTTCTTAATGATGATGCACTTTACCTTCGACAGCCTGGGCAGTGTCTTAGGGTCTTCATACCCGGGATGGACCCGTGTGTCTGGAGCACGCTGAACTGGATATCCCGCAACAGTATCAGGTTTACAATCAAACTTAGTTGCCTATTTCAGTTTGGTGGGAACAACTTTAGAGACCCAATGTTCCCAGCGATCCTCCTCAAAGGACTTAGTAATACACACAGTTGGAGTGGTGTTAGTAGACAGTTCAATCTTAACACTTGCATTAGGCCCTGGAGGAACCTCATCCTCTTTCAAGTCACACAACTGCTCCTCCTCACTATCACTTCACTTTCCAGTCCAGGACAAATTGTCTGAAAACAGTTCAGATATCCCATCAGAGGGGATGTCCAAATTGGATATCATGGAGCATTCTTCGGCAGGGAGATAGTTGCGTGTGGAGCTGGCTTTAATTGGCACAACCACATTATCTTCTTTAATGGCCACAGATATCACCTCCCCCACTGGCACACCACTTTCACACTTTGCAGGCTTACCCGACTCCGGTACCCTTTTCCTCAGTGATTCCGTCATCAAGGAGAGTAGGTGGGCTCAACCATGGCCTCGAGGGGCGACCGGAGTGCTGGTCCTGGAGCAGCCACAGAAGCAAGAAGAGCAGCTTCTCTCACCAGCTGGGTGATAGCAGGTGGACTCTATATTCTGCTCCCAGCCAGGACAGCGACATTCTTGTTCCATTTAGGGGCGGATCCAGGGGGGGCAACGGGGCAATTGCCAACCCCAAGAAATTTGTTGCGGGCCAGGTGGGTGAGAGAGCGGGCGGTTTCGCGGGTGGATGAGAGTGCGGGCGGCTCCGCGAGCGGAGAGAACGGGCAGATGAGGTAGCAGGCGGCTCTGCGGGAGGACCGGGCGGCTCGGTTTGTGGGCAGGCGTATGGCTCAGTGTGTGGGCGGGTGAGAGCAGGCTAGGTGTGAGTGGGCGGCTGGCCAATCAGCGAGCCGGCGGGCAGAGGAACAGAGAGATGACATCATCTCTCACTGCCCCCGCATCCCTGCAGTAACTTCCGCCCTCACTGTGTAGGCAGCGTAGGCAGCAGAGAGATTACATTATCTCTCTGCTGCCTGACTCTGGGACAAAAGAAGCAAGAGAAAGCAAAACACCACCTTAGCAGGCACGTGACAATCCGCAAGGTGTGTCAGGTGACGCGGCAAGTGACAATCCTCAATGTGTGGCAAGTGACAATCTGCATCTGGTGGCAGGTGACGTGACAATCTGCAATGTGTGGCAGGTGACGTGGCAAGTGATGTGGCAAGTGATAATCCGCATCTGGTGGCAGGCAAGTGACAATCCGCAATGTGTGGCAGGTGACGTGGCAAGTGACAATCCGCAACATGTGGCAGGTGACAATTTGCATCTGGTGGCAGGCAAGTGACAATTCGCAATGTGTGGCAGGCGACCATGGCAAGTGACACGCTCAGGGCTCCCACTGATTCTGCATTATGGAGAGTTGAACCATTTAAATATATATTACAATGTATTAATAGAAATAATGTGCTTCAATCATCCTGACACCATAACAACCATGGTGCCAGGATGATTGAAGCGCCAACACCAGCCATTTCCTCGATAAATTGCCCACTTAAAAACATATTTTCTGGCCCTGCCCCATCCCGAGACTATACTCTGGATCCGCCCCTGGTTCCAATCCGCTTGCGGTATCCACGGAGGTTGGGCTGGTGAGACTACCTCGGGCAGGGGTTTTCCACAACGTCCACAGACAATCCAAGGCCTCAGATGTGTGGCCAAACCAGAACACTTCTCACAGATCAGTCCCAAGGCCTCATAGCCTCCGGCAGTGTACAGGGCAAGACTACCCTTAGGTGTATACCTCACTCTGGTGTCAGTCAGAATACCTTTTGACTCGCTCAGTCCAAAGCCAACACCCGGAGCATACATTTTCCAATCCACCATCGTACTTCCAAACTGCGCCATCTTCTCCAACCCACAACCAGGCACACGTCGCAGCACTTCCTTATCCTCCTCTGCAGAGTGGGGGCTGGTTCTTCCTCACATTGTTTGAATGCACAATAACACAATCTATACGAAGTAAAGATGTTGCTTGCCACCTTCCCATGGAGCCAGACGAAATCCTGATGTAGCTGTAGCCGGTTGCTATGGGTGACTGCTGCAGGAATAACGCTTTTGCCTCATGTTGGGTGCCAAATGTTGCGAGGCCCCAGGCCTCTTTAAGCCTAATGGTTACCTCCAGAGTTAGGGAGAGCTGACATCCTTCAATGTAGAGTGGGTAACAAGGCATGGTGGGTGTAATGCAAGATGAACAGGTGGGCGCCAGACACTTTTTGAATGCAAAGAGATTTATTGACTCTTAAACAGAACTGTGGGATAGAGGGTTAGGGCCAGGACACCCTTAGGTAGATGCAAAGATAATTAGCAGACTCTGAGACTTCTATAGGTAGACAGCTATACAGGGGAAGGCCTCCAGCCGGACACCACTTCTGTATAGGTAGGACCTCTGTCTCCTATGGCAAGAATCTTGTAGTTGTTACTAACGATAATGGTATTCAACTATCTGTAACACGAACAGTTCTCTTTACCCCATACTCACTCACTGTGGATCTTCGCTCAACAACTCCCAGTCTCTCTCACTAGACTTCAGATCAACTAGCACTGGATCCCTTGAGCTAGCTCTTTCACTGTAGCACTCAGTATCTTCTTCAACGTCATGCCCGCTTCCCTGCTGTGTCCCTGGCTCACAGATACTCTCCAAGCTTCATCCCTGCTGACACGTTAGGTCCCTGGCTTTGCACTCCACAAGTGTCACCACTGCTGTCCTGCTGAGTCCCTGACTTGGCACTTGCTGAAGTTTTCCCACTTCTTTACTGTCCCCAGCTGGCGAGAAGTCTGCTCTGGTACTGGCTTCAGCTCATTCACTGTGATCTCTGGTAGCAAGGTGGATGGTCCCTTAGTGGCGACAGCTTCCCCTCTACCTCCGACCACAACTGGTTCCCTGGCTGGCGGAACCGTTACTTATGGTTGGACTACAAGCCCGCACTCCCAACGCTGCTCTCCTGCTTCTGGATAGGCCCTCAGACAGCCTAGCAGCTAGATGTCCCCGGGATAGGCCTTAGGTTTCTGGTCTAGCAGCCCGGGGCAATACAACACACGTCCACCCAGACAGCCGTCCAGGTAGCACAGAACCCCGATCACCTGACTCCACCGAAATAAATAGGTTCTCCCAGCAAGGGAAAAATCCCTGCCCATTGGCTGAGACACCCCATTCATTCCTAATCTGTCCTTGCAATGCCCTTGTCTTGTCTAATGTCACCAGTAGGGATGAGCCGAACACCCCCCGGTTCGGTTCGCACCAGAACCTGCGAACGGACCGAAAGTTCGCACGAACGTTAGAACCCCATTGACGTCTATGGGACTCGAACGTTCGAAATCAAAAGTGCTCATTTTAAAGGCTAATTTGCATGGTATTGTCCTAAAAAGGGTTTGGGGACCCGGGTCCTACCCCAGGGGACATGTATCAATGCAAAAAAAACTTTTAAAAACGGCCGTTTTTTCGGGAGCAGTGATTTTAATGATGCTTAAAGTAAAAAAAAAAAAGTGAAATATTCCTTTAAATATCGTACCTGAGGGGTGTCTATAGTATGCCTGTAAAGTGACGCGTGTTTCCCGTGTTTAGAACAGTCCCTGCACCAAATGTCATTTTTAAAGGAAAAAATCTCATTTAAAACTGCTTGCGGGTTTAATGTAATGTCGGGTCCTGGCAATATGGATGAAAATCAGTGAGACAAACGGCATGGGTACCCCCCAGTCCATTACCAGGCCCTTTGGGTCTTGTATGGATATTAAGGGGAACCCCGCACCCAAATTAAAATAAGGAAAGGTGTGGGGCCACCAGGCCCTATATACTCTGAACAGCAGTATACAGGCTGTAGGTTTGTTGTTAAGTAGAATCTCTTTGTAATTTTGAACGGGTACATTTTTAACGTGTTTAGCTCCAGCCAAAAAATCTTTTTTAAGCTTTTTGGAAAACATAGGGAAGGGTTATCACCCCTGTGACATTTGTTTTGCTGTCTTTCCTCCTCTTCAGAAGATTTCACATCACTTTTTGTCCCAATGGATTGGAAAGCATCAGTGGAAAGGAGAAATGTTTTTCCCATATTAACTCTTACAGGAGAGAATTTCCCTTCCTAGGGGTAGATTTATTCTCACTTCCTGTTGTCTCCTTCCGTTTGCAAGTAGGAGTCGTTTGTAAGTTAGTTGTTTGAAAGTAGGGTCCTGCCCTATATACTCAGCAGAAATTTGGGCCTTAGGTGTTGCTGTGGCCACAACACTGTAAGCCCTCACAGGGCTCTGCTGTGAAATATTAGATCAAGAATTGTAATTACATGCCCCTGTTGAACAGGAGCTGAAAAATTAGGCCTTAGGCACTGGTTCTGGTGCCACAACACTGCAACCCCTCACAGACACTCTAGTTGGAATGCAGGAACGAGCCCTGCTGCAAAGTATTACATCAAAAATTGTAATTACACGCCCCTGTTAAACAGGGGCTGAAAAATTGTGCCTTAGGCACTGGTGGTGGCACCCAGAACCAAAAATGTTCTTACAAGCTATCAGCGTGATGATTGAGGAGGAAGAGGATAATTACTCAGGGATAGTCACTCAGCATCAGCATAGGCAGTCTTTGAAGGGATCTGAGATTTCAAAAAAAATTATTCGGTTACATCAGCATCAGGTGCTTGGTAGCTGGTGGTGATCCAAGACTCATTCATTTTTATGAAGGTCAGTCGATCGACCGAGTCAGTGGACAGACGCACCCTGTGATCGGTTACCACGCCTCCAGCATCACTGAATGTGCGTTCCGAAAGAACGCTGGATGCAGGACGGGCCAGTAGCTCAATTGCATACTGTGCAAGCTCTGGCCAGTGATCCATCCTCAGGACCCAGTAACCCAGAGGATTTTCGGTGGGAAAGGTGTCCAAGTCTGATCTTGCCCCTAGGTATTCCTGCACCATGTAAAACAGACGCTGGCGATGGTTGCTGGAACCGATCATACCTTGGGGCTGCGGACCAAAAAATTGTCTGAACGCATCGGTCAGACGGCCACCTTCTCCACGGCTCCTTCTTTGACTGACCGAAGCCTCAGCAACACGTTGTCCAGAAACAGGAGTTTGTAACCTCCCAGTCTCTGGGAACGCGTTGCACAGACCTTTCTGCAAGGCCTCCCGAAGATGTTTCATCCTCTGCTCCCTCTGCGATGGCAAGATAAGGTCCGCAACCTTACCCTTGTAACGTGGATCAAGGAGGGTTGCCAGCCAGTATTGGTCCTTCTCCTTGATACCACGAATACGAGGATCCTTACGCAGGCTTTGCAGGATCAGGGAGGCCATGCAGCGTAGGTTTGCTGAGGAATTCGGTCCGGAGTCCTCTGGGTCACTAAGGACGACATGGTCCGCAGCCACCTCCTCCCAGCCACGTACAAGTCCATGTGTTTCTTGGGACTGATCCCTTAAAGACTGCTGCTGATGCTGAGTGCCAGGCTCCACCTCCATACTGACACAATCTTCCTCCTCCTCCTCCTCCTCCTCCTCTTCCTCCTCGTCCTCTTCCTGTGTGATCGGCGGGCACGCAGGAACACTGTCTGGATAAAGGGGGCCTTGAGAGCTAAGGAAGTCCTCCTCTTCCTGCCTCTGTTCTGTCTCAAGTGCCCTGTCCATTATTCCACGCAGCGTGTGCTCCAACAGGTGGACAAGGGGGACAGTGTCACTGATGCATGCACTGTCACTGCTCACCATCCTCGTGGCCTCCTCAAATGGTGACAGGACAGTGCATGCATCCCTGATCATGGCCCACTGGCGTGGGGAAAAAAAAACAAGCTCCCCTGACCCTGTCCTGGTGCCATAGTCGCACAGGTACTCATTGATAGCCCTCTGCTGCGTGTGCAGCCACTGCAGCATGGCCAACGTTGAGTTCCACCTGGTGGGCATGTCACAGATTAGGCGGTTCATGGGCAGGTTAAACTCCTTTTGGAGGTCCGTCAGCCGAGCACTGGCATTATATGACCGGCAGAAATGCACACAGACTTTCCTGGCCTGCCTCAGGACATCCTGTAAGCCCGGGTACCTGCCCAAGAACCGCTGCACCACCAAGTTAAGGACGTGAGCCAAACAGGGCACATGGGTCATTTGTCCCTGTCGGAGGGCAGAGAGGAGGTTGGTGCCATTGTCGCAAACCACCATTCCTGCCTTAAGTTGGCGTGGCGTCAACCACCTCTGAACCTGCCCCTGCAGAGCTGACAGAACCCCTGCCCCAGTGTGGCTCCTGTCCCCAAAGCACACCAGCTCAAGCACCGCATGGCATCTTTTGGCCTGCGTACTTGCGTAGCCCCTTGAACGACTATGGAGCACCGCTGGTTCCGAGGAAGAGGCCATGGAGGAAGAAGAAGAGGAGGGGGTGGAGGAGAGAGGTGTGTCACAATCATTAGCATTTTGGAGGCGTGGTGGCGGAACAACCTCCAACACTACTGCACCTTGTCCTGCATCCTTCCCAGCTGCCAGCAGAGTCACCCAATGCGCCATGAAACTTAGGTAACGTCCCTGTCCATGCCTGCTGGACCATGAGTCAGCGGTAATATGCACCTTACCGCTGACCGCCCTGTCCAGCGAGGCATGGACATTGCCTTCCACATGCTGGTAGAGAGCCGGAATCGCCTTCCGTGAGAAAAAGTGGCGTTTGGGTACCTGCCACTGAGGAACCGCACATTCCACAAACTCACGGAAGGGGGCAGAGTCTACCAACTGAAAAGGCAGCAGTTGAAGTGCTAGCAATTTTGCCAAGCTAGCATTCAACCGTTGGGCATGTGGATGGCTGGGAGCAAACTTCTTTCGGCGGTGCAGCAGCTGGGGCAGGGAAATTTGCCTGGTACAATCTGACGTCGGTGTACAAAAATCAGATTGCCCACAAGTACGTGGCTGTGACACACCTAATTCTACACCTTCATTCCTCTCAGTGCAGGTCTCAGAGAGGACTGAAGGTCTAGTGGGGTTGGAAATCTCAGCTGATGAGGAGCAAGCAGAGGTCCTCTTTGTTCTTTGGTGTGGGTCTTTTAGATACGCTTGCCAACGAACTGCATGGCAGGTCAACATATGTCTGGTCAAGCATGTGGTACCCAAGCGGGAGATGTTTTGGCCACGCGAGATACGCTTGAGACATATGTTGCAAATAGCAGCGGTGCGATCTGATGCACTCATCTCAAAAAAGGCCCACACCAAAGAACTTTTTGAATAACGCGCAGAGACTGCAGCGCCCTGCACATGTGGAGCTTTGGGGTGTGATGCAGTCAATGTGCTGCCCTTAGGCTGGCCCCTGGAGGGCATCCTGCCTCGTTGGTGATGTGCCGCCTCCTCCTCCTCCTCCTCCTCCTCTCTCCTATCAGGCACCCACGTTGAGTCAGTGAACTCATCATCCCCTCCCTCCTCATCACTGGAGCAAACCTGGCAGTATGCTGCAGCAGGGGGAGCATGACTGCCAGATTGCTGTCCTTCTTGGGCACCCCCTCTGTCCGTGCACGTGTTACTGCCTTCATCGAGCTCAGTATCATCATCAGAGCCTTCCAAACGCTGGGCATCCTCCTGGAGGATGTACCCAACACTGTGGTCAAACAGTTCGAGGGACTCCTCAGGAGGACATGGTGGGGCTAGGGAAGGAGTCACTGATGACATTGAGCCGAGGGAAGAGGCCGCTGCTTTGCCAGACAAAGTACCCTGGGCATGGGTGAGAGAGGATGAGGAGGATGAGGACGGCTTGGTCATCCACTCGACCAAGTCTTCCGCATGTTGCGGCTCAACATGGCCAGCTGCCGAAAAAAAGGCCAAGCGTGTCCCATGGCCACGTGCTGATGAGGATGCACCGTCTCCACGACCAGCACTAGACACAGAGCCTGCTTGCCCTCTCTTATTGGCTTGTGACTGTCTGCCTCTCCTTCTTGGCCTTCCAGACATACTAATGGCCTGTAGCTGCACTAAGCTGGGATATATATATATATATATATATATATATATATATATATATATATATATATATATATATATATATATATATATATATGTACTGATACTGCAGCTAGCAAAATCAACTGCCTGTAGTATGAGAACACCACCAACCTTCTACAGGTAGCTTTAGCTGAACACTGTGAGGTGGACGCACCCCACTAACTTGTAGGTTTAGCAGAACACTGTGAGCAGGACGCACTGCACTAACTGTAAATAGTCTAGCTGCCTGACTGTGGTACTAATAGGATCAAAAGAACACCAGCAATTTTCTTCAGGTAGCTGTATTTACTGTAACAAGACAAGCCTGCCTGTCAGTAAGAAGATAACAGAAACGGATCTAGCTGAACACTGTGAGCAGGACGCACCCCACTAGCTTGTAGGTTTAGCTGAACACTGTGAGGTGGACGCACCCCACTAACTTGTAGGTTTAGCTGAACACTGTGAGCAGGACGCACTGCACTAACTGTAAATAGTCTAGCTGCCTGACTGTGGTACTAATAGGATCAAAAGAACACCAGCAATTTTCTTCAGGTAGCTGTATTTACTGTAACAAGACAAGCCTGCCTGTCAGTAAGAAGATAACAGAAACGGATCTAGCTGAACACTGTGAGCAGGACACACCCCACTAGCTTGTAGGTTTAGCTGAACACTGTGAGGTGGACGCACCCCACTAACTTGTAGGTTTAGCAGAACACTGTGAGCAGGACGCACTGCACTAACTGTAAATAGTCTAGCTGCCTGACTGTGGTACTAATAGGATCAAAAGAACACCAGCAATTTTCTTTAAAATACTGTAACAAGACAAGCCTGCCTGTCAGTAAGAAGATAACAGGAACGGATCTAGCTGAACACTGTGAGCAGGACGCACCCCACTAGCTTGTAGGTTTAGCTGAACACTGTGAGGTGGACGCACCCCACTAACTTGTAGGTTTAGCTGAACACTGTGAGCAGGACGCACCCCACTAACCTGTAGGTTTAGCAGAACACTGTGAGCAGGACGCACTGCACTAACTGTAAATAGTCTAGCTGCCTGACTGTGGGACTAATAGGATCAAAAGAACACCAGCAATTTTCTTCAGGTAGCTGTATTTACTGTAACAAGACAAGCCTGCCTGTCAGTAAGAAGATAACAGAAACGGATCTAGCTGAACACTGTGAGCAGGACGCACCCCACTAGCTTGTAGGTTTAGCTGAACACTGTGAGGTGGACACACCCCACTAACTTGTAGGTTTAGCTGAACACTGTGAGCAGGACGCACCCCACTTACTTGTAGGTTTAGCAGAACACTGTGGGCAGGACGCACTGCACTAACTGTAAATAGTCTAGCTGCCTGACTGTGGTACTAATAGGATCAAAAGAACACCAGTAATTTTCTTCAAAATACTGTAACAAGACAAGCCTGCCTGTCAGTAGGAATATAACAGGAACGGATCTAGCTGAACACTGTGAGCAGGACGCACTGCACTAAATGTAAATAGTCTAGAAGATAACAGGAACGGATCTAGCTAAACTGAATACAGTGTATATATATATATATATATATATATATATATATATATATATATATATATATATATATATATATATATATATGCAACACCTGGGATGCATATATATATACACAATACACTTTAAGTGCAGCTAACTGACTGACTGTCCTGCCTAATCTAGCTAACTCAAATGAAATGACACTGTCTCTCTCTCTCTCTAAGCACACCGGAACACACTGCACAGGGCCGCCGTGCAGGCGGCCTTATATAGTGTGGGGCGTGTACTAAATCCCCTGAGCCATAATTGGCCAAAGCCTCCTTGGCTTTGGCCAATTATGGCTCTCTGCTAAGGCGGCGCTGTGATTGGCCAAGCATGCGGGTCATAGTGCATGCTTGGCCAATCATCAGCAAGCAATGCACTGCGATGCCGCAGTGAATTATGGGCCGTGACGCGCCACACGAATTTGGCGCGAACGGCCCATATCGTTCGCAATTCGGCGAACGATCGAACAGCCGATGTTCGAGTCGAACATGGGTTCGACTCGAACACGAAGCTCATCCCTAGTCCCCAGATACCCGGCCACCTAGTGACAGAAGAGAGAAGTGCAGCAATTCCAAAATTAGGGCGAAATCAATTGACCTCCTAACAATTGGCCAAGGCAACTATCACTTGGCAAATCAATTTAATAGCAACCCTGCCTAAACATCAGGGTGCTACACAAAATAGTTCAAGCTCTGTTAGATTGGATGGAGAGTGTCTGTGAAGAACAATTTCCAAGTCTTGCCACAGATTCTCAATTGGATTTAGATTTGGAATTTGACTTGGCCATTCTAACACATGAATATGCTTTGATCTAAACCATTCCATTGTAGCTCTGGCTGTATGTTTAGGGTCGTTGTCCTGCTGGAAGGTGAACCTCTGCCCCAGTCTCAAGTCTTTTGCAGACTCCAACAGGTTTTCTTCTAAGATTGCCCTGTATTTGGCTCCATCCATATTCCCATCAACTCTGACCAGCTTCCCTGTCCCTGCTGAAGAAAAGCATCCCCACAACATGATGCTGCTACCACTATTTTTCTCGTGGTGTGTTCAGGGTGATGTGCATAGCGTATTGCTTTTAGGCCAAAAAGTTCAATCTTGGTCTCATCTGACCAGAGCACCTTCTTCCACATGTTTGCTCTGTCCCCCACATGGCTTCTCGCAAACTGCAAACGGGACTTTTTATGGCTTTCTTTCATCAATGGCTTTCTTCTTGCTACTCTTCTTAAAGGCCATATTTGTGGAGTGCACGACTAATAGTTGTCCTGTGGACAGATTCTCCTACCTGAGCTGTGGATCTCTGCAGCTCCTCCAGAGTTACCATGGGCCTCTTGGCTGCTTCTCCGATTAATGTTCTCCTTGACCGGCCTGTCAGTTTAGGTGGACGGCCATATCTTGGTAGGTTTGCAGTTGTGCCATACTCTTTCCATTTTCCGATGATGGATTGAACATGGCTCCGTGAGATGTTCAAAGCTTGGCATATCTTTTTTTAACTTAACCCTGCTTTAGGCTCGGTTCACATATGAGCTGCATGCTGCTCACAGCAGGAGTCCGGTCAGTGTTGCCAACCCCCCGAAGTGAAATATACTGGCAGGAAGCCAAAATTTACAAACAGCACCAATTTTTTTACTGGCAAAAAAACATGACATTTTCTGTCAGAACCACATTTTTTACTGGCACTGCTAAAAAGTACCTAAAATGGCCGTTTTCAGTGCTAAACAGTGCAAATATCAATATTTAAATTATAAACATATAGCTAGTGCTATTAGCAATGTGTTTAAGCTAAACAAAAGTCAAAAAACATATTTCTCCATTTACATGAAGGTCAGGTTACTATAACCCAGCCAGCACAGAGTTCCCCCTTACATCAGAGTCTGCTGGATCCCCCCTTACAGTGAAAGGGAACTCTTATGTAAAGGGGGAATGCTGCAGATCATGATTTGAGGGGAAACTCTGATGTAAGGGGATGTGTCCCAGAAGGCTGCGGGGAAAAGGAGGGGGCCAAACTTCCACATAGATCGCACGCAACGATCTGACCAGAAGTGGGAACGCGTACCTGTCAAAACCAAAGAGTGCCAAATGTGGCAGTGGAGGGGGGAGGAAGCAAACAAGCGGAACTTCCCCTTTTGGGTGAAGTTCCTCTTTAAGTCATACAAATAAAATTCAAAAATAAATACTCCTCCTAGTGATCATCTAAGATCAACAGCATATAAATTCACACTACTGTGCAAACTAAAATATCATAATATACCAAACAATAAAAAAACTTTTTTTTAAAAATGTACAATTTGTGACATCAAAAATATTCAGAGCAATTAAAGTAAATCAGAATCTCAATTCAATATCAAGTGTCCATAGACAATATAAAGTTTCCACAAACAAGTGAAAAACATTCAAACTCCTATGTACAGTCAGGTCCATAAATATTGGGACATCGACACAATTCTAATCTTTTTGGCTCTATACACCACCACAATGGATTTGAAATTAAACAAACAAGATGTGCTTTAACTGCAGACTTTCAGTTTTAATTTGAGGGTATTTACATCCAAATCAGGTGAACGGTGTAGGAATTACAACAGTTTGTATATGTGCCTTCCACTTTTGAAGGGACCAAAAGTAATGGGACAATTAGCAAACAATTGTGGTTGATGACCGAAGAATTCTTTCCCTGGTGAAGAAAACACCCTTCACAACAGTTGGCCAGATCAAGAACACTCTCCAGGAGGTAGGTGCATGTGTGTCAAAGTCAACGATAAAGAGAAGACTTCACCAGAGTGAATACAGAGGGTTCACCACAAGATGTAAACCATTGGTGAGCCTCAAAAACAGGAAGGCCAGATTAGAGTTTGCCAAACAACATCTAAAAAAGCCTTCACAGTTCTGGAACAACATCCTATGGACAGATGAGACCAAGATCAACTTGTACCTGAGTGATGGGAAGAGAAAAGTATGGAGAAGGAAAGGAACTGCTCATGATCCAAAGCATACCACCTCATTGGTGAAGCATGGTGATGGTAGTGTCATAGCGTGGGCATGTATGGCTGCCAATGGAACTGGTTCTCTTGTATTTATTGATGATGTGACTGCTGACAAAAGCAGCAGGGTGAATTCTGAAGTGTTTCAGGCAATATTATCCACTCATATTCAGCAAAATGCTTCAGAACTCATTGGATGGTGCTTCACAGTGCAGATGAACAATGACCCGAAGCATACTGCGAAAGCAACCAAGGAGTTTTTTAAGGGAAAGAAGGGAATGTTATGCAATGGCCAACTCAATCACCTGACCTGAATCCGATTGAGCATGCATTTCACTTGCTGAAGACAAAACTGAAAGGAAAATGCCCCAAGAACAAGCAGGAACTGAAGACAGTTGCAGTAGAGGCCTGGCAGAGCATCACCAGGGATGAAACCCAGGATCTGGTGATGTCTATGCCTTCCAGACTTCAGGATGTAATTGACTGCAAAGGATTTGCAACCAAGTATTAAAAAATGAAAGTTTGAGAGATGATTGTTAATCTCTCCCATTAATTTTGGTCCCTTCAAAAGTGTGAGGCACATATACAAACTGTTGTAATTCCTACACCGTTCACCTGATTTGGATGTAAATACCCTCAAATTAAAGCTGAAAGTCTGCAATTAAAGCACATCTTGTTTGTTTCATTTAAAATCCATTGTGGTGGTGTATAGAGCCAAAAAGATTAGAATTGTGTTGATGTCCCAATATTTATGGACCTGACTGTATATCCTCTAAACATGCTCTCTCAAACCAGGAACTAAGATATTGCTGTGGAATTACAGAACACCTCCTCCTCTTCCACATGTGCTCCCAGAGTTTCCCCACCAAGTGATTCACTCACCAGATCAAATAATCCCTTAAGTTATTTCTTTTTGTTGCCATCTGTGTCCCACTGGGGAGATTTCCCTTCGCTTCCTGTCCCATAGCCAAACAGGAAGTGAGAGGAAATCTCTGCAAGTTAACCACTTGCTGCATAATCACGCACCTGTACATCATTTTACTACAAATGGTTGTACCGGGTTGATGCCTGTAGCTGCAGGCATCACCCTGGTACCATTTCTTCCTGACGTCAAACATGGCAGCATACATATGATATAGCTCCACCCCTATATCCACCCACAGGACCTGTTTAGCTCAATAAAAGTCTGACTGAGAGCGACCTCCCCCATTCTCATTTTTGTCCTCAAAAGATCGACACCTACAGACCGTTACACTCAGGATAAAGCTCTTACCTGCCGACTACGTCGGAGTCCGTCTGGGTTCAGGCTCTCCCAAGACGCAGTCCACATCTTAGGCTGCTAAACCCACCAACAAGGCGGGGAACCCCTTCTGGTGGTCTTTTGGGGTCGAGGTGTTCTCTAATCAGAGACGACAATCCTCTTGTGGCATGCCTGCTTTGGAGTCCGGATCCAGCAGCTGGGACTGCATGATGTCTTCTCTCCTATGGAACTCTTTCCAGGTCTGTCAATTTCTATAAAACTTTTTTCTTTTTCTTGCTCTTATGTCTCTAAAGACCCCATACACACTGTGCAACTTTTGTTGTCTGATTTCCTTTAGATTTGCCGGGATGTGGTGCAGGGGCCTGCCTGATTGCATACAAATTGAGGCGCTTAAGGTTTGACCTCATATTGTGTCGTTTTGGTAAATCTGAGGGAAAAAATCTGCAGAAGATTGTATGATGTGTAGCCAGCTTAAAGTGTCCTTTTGTGTGGGTGGGCATTGGCTTCCCTCCTAATTGTACTAGCCCTTTTTTGATTAGAACAGAGGTGAGAGAGGGCTGAGTCTCTCTCTCTCTCTCTCTCTCTCTCTCTCTCTCTCTCTCTCTCTCTCTCTCTCTCTCTCTCTCTCTCTCTCTCTCTCTCTCTCTCTCTCTCTCTCTCTCTCCTCTCTCTCTCCCTCTCTCTCTCCCTCTCTCTCTCTCTCTCTCTCTCTCTCTCTCTCTCTCCAGAGCACAAATGGCCAGGTAATGGATGCCTTTGCTATTCAGGCATCATCTCATTCTGAGTCAGTCAATGACAGGTAAGTCTTTTGGATCTGGACTCTGGATCGTCAGGATTTTTCCAGGGCAGAAAGTGACTCCTCCAGTCCTGGCAGACCCCAGTACAAAGGGCGCAAATTTACGCTTAAGAGAACGCACACAGCTCAGTGCCCGAAAGGCAAATGTTGGTCATGTGGAGATGACCCTATGCCTGGAAAGCTATTTTGCAGCAACTGCTTCAGGCAGCTTGCCAGAGACCAGAAATATGAGAGTCAGCAGGTGTCAACCTTGATCAAGAAAGTAGTCCCCAGCTCTCTGGCAGAATTTTCCAGTTGTCTCGGGCAACCAGAGACAGAAGCGGACGAACAGTGTGGGCCCTGCACCAGGTCTAAACCAAGCCATTCAACCCTTTCTAACTAGACTTCAGAGCCAACCTTCCAAGCAGAGGGAGAAGATATCGCCTCCTCCTCTGCAGAGGATTCTGAACGTTCAGGGTTTCATCTTGCGCTGATACCACCATTCATTGAGGCAGTAAAAGCTGCACTGGAACGGGGGGATCCGGAACCTCCTCCAAAGAAGGAGAAAACCTATTATCACACACCATACAATCTGATTTTAAATTGTGTGAACAATCGCTGCACAACACGCTTTAGGTGCCTTTATCCTTTCAAGGCACCCCAAATGTGATGCGATTCTGCTGTGATTGTCACGTGGGAGAACGCGCCTTTAAAAACATTGTGCGAAGCCGGTCGCCCCTAAATAGGAGCAGGGGCTTCTTTTTGCACACATAGGGCAGCCAAGTGAATGGGCCGCCCCCATGCGAGTTGCAACATTGCATACGAATCACTCTTTGAAAATCGCATAGCAGGAACACTTGACCCCTCTACGTGATATCAAATGCCTCTGAAAAGTGACCAAAGCACAGATCGCTTTTCAATGCAATAGCAGAGCCTGCTGCAAGTGTGAACAAGCCTTTGGGTTCCATAGGAGGAACCTTAAGAAACAGGTAGCTACCTTTCCTCTTATGACAGAAATAAGAGGCCTGTTTCAGGAGGAATGGGAAAAGGGGGAGAGAAAATCCTCAACTAATAGGTTGCAGAAGTAGTATCCACTAACGGAGGAGAATGCGACTCCTTTATCTAACCCATCAACGGTGGATGCTGCAGTTACCAGACTGGCCAAGAATGTGACACTAACGATGGAAGACTCTTCCTCCTTTCATGATATCGCATTGACGTGGACTTAAGAAAGTTTTAACTCGCGACAGGTAGTGCTTGTAAACTCGCCGTTGCTTTAACATCCGTAGCAAGTGCTACGCGAGTGTGGGCGCAGAACTTGGAGTATGTGATCAAAAACCAGCTGCCAAAAGAAAAAAATGATCAAAAATGATGAGATAAAACTCTCCGTGGACTTCACAGGTGAGGCAGCTATAGACATCATTCGATAGTCCTCCAGTGCAATGTTCAGCTCAGTCACAGCCAAAAGAGCGCTGTGGCTAAAACCCTGGGTGGCTGACCCATCCTCAAAGCAGAATTGCTGTAAACTGCCTTTTAATAGGAAGGCACTGTTTTGCCAAAAAACTGGGGACTGCCATACCCAGGCTTACAGGAGGAAAATCCAGGTCTTCTGTCCCAAGATCGAAGGTCCAGATGCCAGAGGGGGCAACCATCCAGAGGAGCGCCAAACAGGTACTGGGATTTCGGAGGCTTTCGCCCATCCAAGGACTTCAGAAGGTGCTGGAGGGGTACACAGTCAACCTTTGAAAGATCGCAGCGAGCTAAGACCCCTGCGGCTCCCTAAGATACCCAGAAGCCCTTTTAACGCCAGGCCTGCCCAGGAGGCAGTTGGAGCCAGGTGGCTCAAAGTGACCCATTTCCGGCAAGACCACTGCCAAAAAATGGCGGATTCAGTCCACAGTGGCGCAAGGCCATTATTGGCTGTTCAAACGGCAGCCTCCAGAACTACCTCAAGAGGCTGAATCAATTTATCCAGATAGACTCAGGATGGAGTCTCTCCATACCATAATCCAGGTTATTCAACCAGGAGACTGGAGGATTTCAGTGGACTTGCAATATGCTAACCAGCATGTCCCGATCCTTCAGTCATACCAACAGTTCCTCAGATTTGCGTTGAGGGACAGGCATTACCAGAGCCAGCTGGAGCCTACACAGAATATGGTCTACCTAGGGGCCCAATTCAATACTCAGGCGGCCACAATTACTTTGCCACCTCAGAAACTCCCCAAAATCAGGAAGTTCCAACAGGCATTGGCTGCACCAGTGATGTCAGCATCCCAGTGCATGAGTCCTCTCGGGATGATGGCTTCATGTATTCCGATGATTCCCTGGGCTCACTGGAAACTCAGAGTTTTCCAACAAGGCTTCCTGATGCAGTGGAAGAGTTTGTCTAGCCCAGCCAATCAGGATCACCAGCCGGAGGCGCCAGAGTCTCTGGTGGTAGACGAAATAAACGCTAAACGGCATAGTCCATTAGGGCCACAGCCATGGATCATTGTTACCACAGATGCCAGCGCAGCAGGGTGGGGCGCCACCTGCAAACAACCCAAGATCCAGGGCAGAGGGGAATTTCCCACTCAGGGTCTAGTTTCCAATATTGTGGAACTTCAAGCAGCATTCATGGCGTTGGCCACATACATACATATTTTTGTCTTACATACAGCGACAAGGCGAGACGCACAGCCAATCCCTCTTGAGAGACGTGGAACCAATCATGACATTGGCAAAATATCTTCCAGATTTGAGGGCCATATATCTTCCAGGCTGTCAGAACTTGGAAGCAGATAGCCTTTCCAGACAATTCATGGACCCCAACGAATAGTCCCTTGACCCCGAAGTGTTCAAACAGATCATCCACGAGTGGGGGTGTCCGCAAGATGGATATTTTTGCCTCATCAACCATCTGCAAGGTTAGCCGGTTCCTCTCAAGCTACCCTCATCCATTAGCCGAGGGGACGGATACCTTCACCCATCCTTGGGTTGGGCAACTGGCCTATGCCATCCCTCCAATTTCTTTAATCCTGAAATTCCTGAGGAGATTGTTGACAGAGAATTTGACAGTCATCACAGTATTTCCTTACTGGCCTCACGGACCATGGGTCTCTCTGGCAATAAATCTTAGCGTGTACACACCGATAACTCTGCCGGTGACTTGTCTCCTGTCTGAAAGAGATACCCTACATTCGAAACCATCACAACTGGCCTTAGCAGCCTGGAGATTGCAAGGCAGGGGTTACAAGAGTTAGGATGTTCTCCAGAGGGTATTAGAACTTTACAGAAGGGGTCAACCAATGCCATCTACTCCAGAATATGGAATAGGTTCACAAGCTTTGCAGCTGGACGTCAGTTTGACCCTAATGACCCAAATGTATCTCAAATCCTGTCTTTCCTGCAATCCGGATTGGATTTGGGGCTCAATTTCAGCCATCTCGTCTTTTACCCAACAGAAATGGGCAGCAAACCTGCTGGTGGACCACTTCATGAGAGCGGTACTTAGACTACGCCCTCCTAAGAGAAATAGGTTCCCTCAATGGGACCTGGCAGTAGTCCTCAACCTTCTAGCAAACCCTCCTCGTACTCCAACAGAAGACTGTTCATTATGGGATATCACCTTAAAAACTGCTTTCATATTAGCCATAACTTCAGGGGGAAGGGTGTCGGAACTCCAAGAATTGGGGGCAGCAGAAGCTTATTCCATGTTTTTCCCAGACAGGGTTGTGCTGAGACCATTGGATCATTTTGTCGCAAAAGTGGCATCGATATTTCATCTCTCCAGTGAATGGGTGCTTCCAGCCTTCCCAGCGGAAACAGATGCTGATCTGCACAGTTGGACATTCCAAAAGTCCTCAAAGCCTATCTCCATCCTACTTCTCTTAAGACGTTCTGACAGACTTTTACATCATCATGAAAATTTAAAGGGAAAGAGGCCTCGGCCAGAACCATCTCGGCCTGGATAGTAAAAACTATTCACTGGGCATATAGAGCGGCCGGGAAGGATCCTCCAGAGGTGGTTAGAGCTCACTCATCCAGGGCAATGTCTTCTTCTTGGGCGGCACAGGCAGGATTGTCTCTGGAGGCTAGCTGGTCATCACATCATATGTTCTTAAAACACTACTTGCCGCTTGATTGTTATCCCAAGCAGCGGGAGGGGACGTCCCCCGCACCGCCGCCTCCTGCCGCTCTGCCTGGGATCTACCGTTATTATTATTTTTTTTAAAAAGAGCCCCATCCCTCCGTGCTCGCATGCAGAAACGAACTCATACGTAAGTCGCAGCCGCAAATTTTAAACAGTGTTCAAACAACACATGTGAGGTATTGCTGCGATTATTAGAGGAACAATAATTCTAGCACTAGACCTCCTCTAACTTTAAACTGGTAACCGATGAACATTTTTAACGAGTCATCTTTTGAGATTTGTAAGTACCGTAGTTGTCGTCATTCCATGAGTTTGCTCAATTTTACCGCGTGACATGTTAGGTATCTATTTATTCGGTGTAACATCATCTTTCACATTATGCAAAAAAATTGGGCTAACTTTACTGTTTTGTTATTCATTTTTTTATTTTTATTTTCCCCAAAAATATGCTGCTATCTGCTTAACCACTTGACGACCGCCTCACGCCGATGTACGTCGGCAAAGTGGCACGGACAGGCAAAATCACGTACATATACGTGATTTGCCTTCCGCGGGTGGGGGGTCCGATCGGACCCCCCCCCGGTGCCCGAGGCGGTCGTCTTTTGTCCAGCGGCGATCGGTGATGAGGGGGAGACCATCCGTTCGTGGCCCCCCCCTCGCGATCGCCGCCGGCCAATGAGAACACTCCTTTGCTGCTGTATGCTAAACAGCAGCAAAGGAAGTGATGTCATCTCCCCTCGGGTCGGTATTTTCCGTTCCGGCCCGAGGAGAGAAGACATCTATGTGAGTGCACCAACACACACACACACAGTAGAACATGCCAGGCACACAAAACACCCCGATCCCCCCCCCGATCGCCCCCCGATCCCCCCCCAATCACCCCCCCCCCCCCCGTCACAAACTGACACCAGCAGTTTTTTTTTTTTTTTTTTTTTCTGATTACTGCATAGTGTCAGTTTGTGACAGTTACAGTGTTGGGACAGTGAGTATTACCCCCCTTTAGGTCTAGGGTACCCCCCTAACCCCCCCTAATAAAGTTTTAACCCCTTGATCACCCCCTGTCACCAGTGTCACTAAGCGATCATTTTTCTGATCGCTGTATTAGTGTCGCTGGTGACGCTAGTTAGTGAGGTAAATATTTAGGTTCGCCGTCAGCGTTTTATAGCGTCAGGGACCCCCATATACTACCTAATAAATGTTTTAACCCCTTGATTGCCCCCTAGTTAACCCTTTCACCACTGATCACCGTATAACCGTTACGGATGACGCTGGTTAGTTCGTTTATTTTTTATAGTGTCAGGGCACCCGCCGTTTATTACCGAATAAAGGTTTAGCCCCCTGATCGCCCGGCGGTGATATGCGTCGCCCCAGGCAGCGTCAGATTAGCGCCAGTACCGCTAACACCCACGCATGCAGCATACGCCTCCCTTAGTGGTATAGTATCTGATCGGATCAATATCTGATCCGATCAGATCTATACTAGCGTCCCCAGCAGTTTAGGGTTCCCAAAAACGCAGTGTTAGCGGGATCAGCCCAGATACCTGCTAGCACCTGCGTTTTGTGCCTCCGCCCAGCCCACCCAAGTGCAGTATCGATCGATCACTGTCACTTACAAAACACTAAACGCATAACTGCAGCGTTCGCAGAGTCAGGCCTGATCCCTGCGATCGCTAACAGTTTTTTTGGTAGCATTTTGGTGAACTGGCAAGCACCAGCCCCAGGCGTCAGGTTAGCGCCAGTACCGCTAACACCCACGCACGCAGCATACGCCTCCCTTAGTGGTATAGTATCTGAACGGATCAATATCTGATCCGATCAGATCTATACTAGCGTCCCCAGCAGTTTAGGGTTCCCAAAAACGCAGTGTTAGCGGAATCAGCCCAGATACCTGCTAGCACCTGCGTTTTGCCCCTCCGCCCGGCCCAGCCCAACCCACCCAAGTGCAGTATCGATCGATCACTGACACTTACAAAACACTAAACGCATAACTGCAGCGTTCGCAGAGTCAGGCCTGATCCCTGCGATCGCTAACAGTTTCTTTTGTAGCGTTTTGGTGAACTGGCAAGCACCAGCCCCAGGCAGCGTCAGATTAGCGCCAGTACCGCTAACACCCACGCACGCACCGTACACCTCCCTTAGTGGTATAGTATCTGATCGCATCAATATCTGATCCGATCAGATCTATACTAGCGTCACCAGCAGTTTAGGGTTCCCAAAAACGCAGTGTTAGCGGGATCAGCCCAGATACCTGCTAGCACCTGCGTTTTGCCCCTCCGCCCGGCCCAGCCCACCCAAGTGCAGTATCGATCGATCACTGACACTTACAAAACACTAAACGCATAACTGCAGCGTTCGCAGAGTCAGGCCTGATCCCTGCGATCGCTAACGTTTTTTGGTAGCGTTTTGGTGAACTGGCAAGCGCCAGCGGCCTAGTACACCCCGGTCGTAGTCAAACCAGCACTGCAGTAACACGTGGTGACGTGGCGAGTCCCATAAGTGCAGTTGAAGCTGGTGAGGTGGCAAGCACAAGTAGTGTCCCGCTGCCACCAAAAAGACAAACACAGGCCCATCGTGCCCATAGTGCCCTTCCTGCTGCATTCGCCAATCCTAATTGGGAACCCACCGCTTCTGCAGCGCCCGTACTTCCCCCATTCACATCCCCAACCAAATGCAGTCGGCTGCATGAGAGGCATTTTTATGTCCTCCCGAGTACCCCTACCCAACGAACCCCCAAAAAAGATGTTGTGTCTGCAGTAAGAGCGCGGATATAGGCGTGACACCCGCTATTATTGTCCCTCCTGTCCTGACAATCCTGGTCTTGCATTGGTGAATGTTTTGAACGCTACCATTCACTAGTTGAGTATTAGCGTAGGGTACAGCATTGCACAGACTAGGCACACTTTCACAGGGTCTCCCAAGATGCCATCGCATTTTGAGAGACCCGAACCTGGAACCGGTTACCGTTATAAAAGTTAGTTACAAAAAAAAGTGTAAAAAAAAAAAAAAAATATGAAATAAAAAAAAATAGTTGTTGTTTTATTGTTCTCTCTCTCTCTATTCTCTCTCTCTATTGTTCTGCTCTTTTTTACTGTATTCTATTCTGCAATGTTTTATTGTTATTGTTATTGTTATTATGTTTTATCATGTTTGTTTTTCAGGTGTGTAATTATTTACACTTTACTGTGCTTTATTGTTAACCATTGTTAACCATTTTTTTGTCTTCAGGTACGCCATTCACGACTTTGAGTGGTTATACCAGAATGATGCCTGCAGGTTTAGGTATCATCTTGGTATCATTCTTTTCAGCCAGCGGTCGGCTTTCATGTAAAAGCAATCCTAGCGGCTAATTAGCCTCTAGACTGCTTTTACAAGCCGTGGGAGGGAATGCCCCCCCCCACCGTCTTCCGTGTTTTTCTCTGGCTCTCCTGTCTCAACAGGGAACCTGAGAATGCAGCCGGTGATTCAGCCAGCTGACCATAGAGCTGATCAGAGACCAGAGTGGCTCCAAACATCTCTATGGCCTAAGAAACCGGAAGCTACGAGTATTTCATGACTTAGATTTCGCCGGATGTAAATAGCGCCATTGGGAAATTGGGGAAGCATTTTATCACACCGATCTTGGTGTGGTCAGATGCTTTGAGGGCAGAGGAGAGATCTAGGGTCTAATAGACCACAATTTTTTCAAAAAAGAGTACCTGTCACTACCTATTGCTATCATAGGGGATATTTACATTCCCCGAGATAACAATAAAAATGATTAAAAAAAAAAATATGAAAGGAACAGTTTAAAAGTAAGATTAAAAAAGCAAAAAAATAATAAAGAAAAAAAAAAAAAAAAAAAAAAAACACCCCTGTCGCCCCCTGCTCTCGCGCTAAGGCGAACGCAAGCGGCGGTCTGTCGTCAAACATAAACAGCAATTGCACCATGCATGTGAGGTATCACCGCGAAGGCCAGATCGAGTGCAGTAATTTTTCCAGTAGACCTCCTCTGTAAATCTAAAGTGGTAACCTGTAAAGGCTTTTGAAGGCTTTTAAACATGTATTTATTTTGTTGCCACTGCACGTTTGTGCGCAATTTTAAAGCATGTCATGTTTGGTATCCATGTACTCGGCCTAAGATCATCTTTTTTATTTCATCAAACATTTGGGCAATATAGCGTGTTTTAGTGCATTAAAATTAAAAAAAGTGTGTTTTTTCCCCAAAAAATGCGTTTGAAAAATCGCTGCGCAATTACTGTGTGAAAAAAAAAAATGAAACACCCACCATTTTAATCTGTAGGGCATTTGCTTTAAAAAAATATATAATGTTTGGGGGTTCAAAGTAATTTTTTTGCAAAAAAAAAAAACTTTTTCATGTAAACAATAAGTGTCAGAAAGGGCTTTGTCTTCAAGTGGTTAGAAGAGTGGGTGATGTGTGACATAAGCTTCTAAATGTTGTGCATAAAATACCAGGACAGTTCAAAACCCCCCCAAATGACCCCATTTTGGAAAGTAGACACCCCAAGCTATTTGCTGAGAGGCATGTCGAGTCCATGGAATATTTTATATTGCGACACAAGTTGCGGGAAAGAGACAAATTTTTTTTTTTTTTTTTTTGCACAAAGTTGTCACTAAATGATATATTGCTCAAACATGCCATGGAAATATGTGAAATTACACCCCAAAATACATTCTGCTGCTTCTCCTGAGTACGGGGATACCACATGTGTGAGACTTTTTGGGAGCCTAGCCGCGTACGGGACCCCGAAAACCAAGCACCGCCTTCAGGCTTTCTAAGGGCGTGAATTTTTGATTTCACTCTTCACTGCCTATCACAGTTTCGGAGGCCATGGAATGCCCAGGTGGCACAAAACCCCCCCAAATGACCCCATTTTGGAAAGTAGACACCCCAAGCTATTTGCTGAGAGGTATAGTGAGTATTTTGCAGACCTCACTTTTTGTCACAAAGTTTTGAAAATTGAAAAAAGAAAAAAAAAAATGTTTTTTCTTGTCTTTCTTCATTTTCAAAAACAAATGAGAGCTGCAAAATACTCACCATGCCTTTCAGCAAATAGCTTGGGGTGTCTACTTTCCAAAATGGGGTCATTTGGGGGGGTTTTGTGCCACCTGGGCATTCCATGGCCTCCGAAACTGTGATAGGCAGTAAAGAGTGAAATCAAAAATTTTCACCCTTAGAAATCCTGAAGGCAGTGATTGGTTTTCGGGGTCCAGTACGCGGCTAGGCTCCCAAAAAGTCCCACACATGTGGTATCCCCATACTCAGGAGAAGCAGCTAAATGTATTTTGGGGTGCAATTCCACATATGCCCATGGCCTGTGTGAGCAATATATCATTTAGTGACAACTTTATGAAAAAAAAAAAAAAAAAAAAGTGTCACTTTCCCGCAACTTATGTCAAAATATAAAATATTCCATGGACTCAATATGCCTCTCAGCAAATAGCTTGTGGTGTCTACTTTCCAAAATGGGGTCATTTTGGGGGGTTTTGTGCCACCTGGGCATTCCATGGCCTCCGAAACTGTGATAGGCAGTGAAGAGTGAAAGCAAAAATTTACACCCTTAGAAATCCTGAAGGCGGTGATTGGTTTTCAGGGCCCCGTACGCGGCTAGGCTCCCAAAAAGTCCCACACATGTGGTATCCCCATACTCAGGAGAAGCAGCTAAATGTATTTTGGGGTGCAATTCCACATAGGCCCATGGCCTGTGTGAGCAATATATCATTTAGTGACGACTTTTTGTAAATATTTTTTTTTTTTTTGTCATTTTTCAATCACTTGGGACAAAAAAAATAAATATTCAATGGGTTCAACATGCCTCTCAGCAATTTCCTTGGGGTGTCTACTTTCCAAAATGGGGTCATTTGGGGGGGTTTTGTACTGCCCTGCCATTTTAGCACCTCAAGAAATGACATAGGCAGTCATAAACTAAAAGCTGTGTAAATTCCAGAAAATGTACCCTAGTTTGTAGACGCTATAACTTTTGCGCAAACCAATAAATATACGCTTATTGACATTTTTTTTACCAAAGACATGTGGCCGAATACATTTTGGCCTAAATGTATGACTAAAATTGAGTTTATTGGATTTTTTTTATAACAAAAAGTAGAAAATATCATTTTTTTTCAAAATTTTCGGTCTTTTTCCGTTTATAGCGCAAAAAATAAAAACCGCAGAGGTGATCAAATACCATCAAAAGAAAGCTCTATTTGTGGGAAGAAAAGGACGCAAATTTCGTTTGGGTACAGCATTGCATGACCGCGCAATTAGCAGTTAAAGCGACGCAGTGCCAAATTGGAAAAAGACCTCTGGTCCTTAGGCAGCATAATGGTCCGGGGCTCAAGTGGTTAAAAAAAAAAAAAAATATATATATATATATATATATATATATATATATATATATATATATATATATATATATATATATATATATATATATATATATATATAATGTTTGGGGGTACTAAGTAATTTTCTAGCAAAAAATACAGATTTTACCTTGTAAGCAACAAGTGTCAGAAAAAAGCCTGGTCTTCAAATGGTTAAGAGAATTTCTTGGGGACCACCAGGTCACCAGAACTAGTGTCCCCATTGGAAGATTTCCCCTTGATTACTTTTCTGGGGACAACCTAAGATTTGGGTTATTCTTTTACTTTCAGCCTGGGTTCACATTTGTGCGTTGCAGACACCGCATGTGATTCGCACAGCTGTAGATATAATAACTATAGGCTACATGCCCACGGTCATTTTAAAAAACGAGCTGCAAAGCTAGTACCGACACCAGGAAAAAAGCTGCCTTAAAAACACGATTTTTTCCGCGTTTTGCATTGGCGTCAATGCGCTTTAAGCCTCGCTAGCTTTCAGCCGCTTTTCTCTGTCTCTATTCAAAATCAATGGTCCCCTATGGGAGCCCATTGATTTGAATAGAAGTCGCACCAGAAGTCGGATCATGATGTTCCAACTTCCAACTTGCGGTGCGACTTGTGTACTGTTAGCGTGAGAGGAAAAAATAAGCCAATCACCAGCTTCTGTCAGAGGGACATCGGTCCCTCACAGAGAGCCACGGCTGCCTCATCTGTGCCACCTGCCAGTGCCACCTACCAGTACCCACCAGCGCCACCTACCAGTGCCACAGTGCCAGCTACCAGTGCCCACAGTGCCACCTACCTTTGCCCAACAGTGCTACCTATCAATGCCCACCAGTGCTGCCAATCAATGCCCATCAGTGCCTCATCATCAGTGCCACTAATCATTGCTGACTTATCAGTGTCACCTACCAGTGATCATCAGTGCCACCTTATCAGTGCAGCCTATCAGTGCCCATCAGTACAGCCTATCAGTACAGCCTCATCAGCGCACATCAAAAAATTACCTGTTTTCAAAATTTTATAATAAACTATGAAACTTTTTTTTTTTTTTTTTTTTTTTTAATTTTCAGTCTTTTTTTCGTTTTTTTTTTAGCAAAAAATAGAAAAAAACCCAGCAGTGATTAAATACCACCAAAAGAAAGCTCTATTTGTGTGAAAAAAAATGATAAAAATTGCATTTGGGTACAGTGTTGTATGACCGCGCAATTGTCATTCAAAGAGTGGGAGCGCTGAAAGCTGAAAATTGGTCTGGACAGGAAGGAAGTTTAAGTGCCCAGTAAGCAAGTGGTTGAAAGTCAGCAGTTACAGTATTTGTAGCTGCTGCGACATGCTGTGAAGTGCGGTGCGTAGATATGCAATGCAATGGAACCTCAACGCAGTGTTATGATGTGAACAAGGCACAAATAATAATAATAATAATAATAATAATAATAATAATAATAATCTTTATTTTATATAGCCCCTTTAAAGGTAGTTTCTCAAATTGCTTTACAAGGAAAACACAAGAAATACACAGGATAACATAAAGCAGGCATGTCCAAAGTCCGGCCCGCGGGCCAATCGCGGCCCGCGGTCCGGTTTCGGACGGCCCGCCTGGTAATTTTGACATATATATCTTTTGTGGCCCCCAACGAATCCCCGAGCGCCGGGGGCCATAAAAGATAGATATGCTGGCTGCCTTGGAGGGGGCGGGACAAGCGCCGTACAGGATACAGGAGAATTTCCTGTTTACACGGCGTCCTGTGTAAAAGGAAGTCCCGTCTCCTGCGCTGCCATTGGACAATTGTTTTGTCCATCATAGGAGGCGGGACTTTCAATTAAAGAGGCCGCCGTGTAAACAGGAATTTCTCCTGTATATCTGTTGGCGCTCGTCCCGCCCCCTCCCTGTCTCCTCCAAGGCTGCAGATGGACATGAATCAGGCTGCACTGACAGCAATGGTGAGTCTGCATTCATGTCAATGTGGTGGGGGCTGCCGTATTTATGTCAATGTGGTGGGGGCTGCATTCATGTCAATGTGGGGGCTGCATTCATGTGAATGTGGTGGGGGCTGCATTCATGTCAATGTGGGGGCTGCATTCATGTGAATGTGGTGGGGGCTGCATTCATGTGAATGTGGTGGGGGCTGCATTCATGTCAATACGGTGGGGGCTGCATTCATGTCAATACGGTGGGGGCTGCATTCATGTCAATGTGGTGGGGGCTGCATTCATGTCAATACGGTGGGGGCTGCATTCATGTCAATACGGTGGGGGCTGCATTCATGTCAATACGGTGGGGGCTGCATTCATGTCAATACGGTGGGGGCTGCATTCATGTGAATGTGGTGGGGGCTGCATTCATGTGAATGTGGTGGGGGCTGCATTCATGTCAATACGGTGGGGGCTGCATTCATGTCAATACGGTGGGGGCTGCATTCATGTTAATGTGGTGGGGGCTGCATTCATGTTAATGTGGTGGGGGCTGCATTCATGTCAATACGGTGGGGGCTGCATTCATGTCAATACAGTGGGGGCCACATTCATGGCAATGGAGTGGGGGCCGCAGATGGGCACTGATTAGGCTGCATTGATGGGCACTGACCCTTATTTTGCTTCACAGTTCTTTATTTAAAATTTAAGATTTTTTTTCCTGAAACTTCATTTTTAAAGTGAAGGTGCGTGTTATAAGCAGATTAAATTCGGTATATCCAAATAACACGCCCAAGCTCATCTATTCACCACACACAGCACAAAGGCAAGAGAATTCTTGTTGGGCCGTGTATTAGTGCTCGGATGGACACACTTAGACCAAATTTTAATGGTTTAAGAATGTCAGGCAAAATGGTCGGCCCTCAAGCATGTTCTATTCATCAAATCTGGCCCTCTTGGAAAAAAGATTGGACACCCCTGACATAAAGGGAAAAAGGAACAATTAAGTGAAAGTTTGTCTAAAGAAAAACATTTTTAGATTTGATTTGAATGAGTTTGGAGACTCTCTGATGTTCTTGGGAAGTGAATTCCAGAGTTTTGGAGCATAGCAGGAGAAGGCTCATTGAGTGTAGGTGAGTAGAGGGGACACACAGAAGACCAGAATTAGAGGAGCGGAGATTACGAAGGGGGGGGGGGAGTAAGTTGCTAAAAGCAGACATAGACACAGCCCACTCTACTCTAAGGGCCCTCCGTTATGACCAGACGGATGGGGACGGATCCCCTTCTGTTTTTTTTAACGGATCAAATTGGAGAAAGGCGGGTGTAAAAGGTCCATTTACATCTGCCACTCCATAGAGGTGAATGGAGGGTCTGATTGGATCTGACTGATTGTGTGAAAGGGGCCTAAGGCTGCTTTTACAATGATGCTCTGTAGTTTACCCACACACACACCGAGGGTGGAGACTTTCTTGTGGGTTAGCTGCACTTTGCCATAGAATTCTATTATATCCAACAGATGCGCTTCACTTTCTGAAAGCCAAACTCGCAGATAAAACCAGAAGTCTATGGCTCAGTGCAGGTAACCCTTAGGTACACTGTGCTGCACCTGTGGATCAGTTTGAAAGCAGCCCAGTAACCACTACAAAACAGATCTGCTCATATATACACTGTGATTTTAGTAATAAACTTGCCTTTAATAACAGTCTTCCATTCGGGTATTGCCAGCTGTTGCTGTCCCAGACAGAGTGCATTTTTTATCACTTCGCCTGTGACAGGAGCCAGCGCTATATAGAGGAAGCATTAGTGGCTCTGCTCCGCAGCTGCTTGCTTCCTCTACCGTCGGGTTCATTCACAACAACGATGCTCTGGGATGGCGAGTCGGCAACTCGCGATCTGGACTTGTGACCCACCATCCTAGAGCAGGAGGTCGCGGGCCACATCAGAAGGCTCCACAGGTCACTGCTTGGGCACTCCTGGTCTATGTGAAACCTAACGGGAAGCTAGTGCAGGGGCTCTAGGATAGGGGTAATAGGATCACTTGTACCAGACCTACTCAGGATTCTGGCTGTAGAATTTTGAACATATTGAAGTCAATTATCAGTGGATTTAGGTACACCAGCAAGTACTATAGAGCAATGCAGAAGTCGGGAGAACACAAATGTATGGATCAGCTTTTCAGCTACAGTGTATGATAGCATAGGATACAGCCAAGCAATGTTTCTCACGTGGAAAAGATGTTCTGACAACATTTTGTGTTTCAAAGGTTTAAGGCTGCATTCACACCTGTGCGTATCGTTTCAGGCGGAAAGTCACGCAATTTTGCAGCGATTTTGCCACGATTTTGGACAGGTCAAAAGGTCACCAATGTAAAAAGCAGAAAAATGCCTGTAATCTGCCTAAAAAGAAGCTCGTGTACTTTTTTTGAGCTTCGGGCGTTTTGATTCATAACGCTCAGATGTGAACAGGGGCCATTTAAATTAATAGGATTTTGCTTGTTGGGCGTTTTGGAACTTTTGAGATGAGTGTTTTTTTACGAGCTGAAAACGCTCAGGTGTGAATGGGCCCTAAATGATTATACTCCCCTGCTCTGTTGCAGTGGATTTGCACAGAGCAGCCCAGATCCTCCTCTTCTTGGGTCTCTCTTTGCTGCTCCTGGCCCCTCCCTCCTGTTGAGTGCCCCCACAGCAAGCAGCTCGCTATGGAGCACCCAAGCCGAGTCATAGCTCCCTGTGTCCATTCAGACACAGAGCTGCAGCCCGGCCCCCTCTCTATCCTGATTGGCTGACTGACTTTGACAGCAGCAGGAGCCAATAGCGCCGCTGCTGTGTCTCAGCAAATCAAAAGGGAGAGTCTCGGATGGCTGAGACACTCGTGGACATCGCTGGATAGAGATGGGGCTCAGGTAAGTATAAGGGGGTCTGAGATTGGCTGCTGCACACAGAAGGCTTTGGATCTTAATGCATAGAATTCATTAAGATAAAAACAACTTTTGACTCTACAACTCTTTTAAACTAACATCAAATACCCCCCCTTGATCTTTCAATTTTGACTGAAGCTCACGTACAGTGCCTTCTATAGATAAGCTATTAGGACTGGCCTTAAGTTATTGATTTGGGGGGCCAATAAGCGTGACTTCAGTCTTGTCACATTGGGGGAGATTTACTAAAACTGGTGCACTCAGAATCTGATGCAGCTGTCCATGGTAGGCAATCAGCTTTCCAACTTTAGCTTGTTCAATTAGCCACGGTTCACACTGGGGTCGCCTGACAAGTAGCGTCCCGTTCAGTACAATGGAACTGTTCTAATCGGAGCGACGCAAGTCGCTCCGACTTAGAAAAAGGTTCCTGTACGACTTTGGGGGCGACTTGGGGCGACTTGCATAGACTTCTATACAGAAGTCGTTTTGCAAGTCGCCCCGGCAGTCGGTGAGGCAACCTGCAAGTCGTGCCGCCTCTGGTGTGAACCGAGGCTTAGGCTTTGGTAATAAAACCTGAAAGCTAATTGGTTTCTATACAGAGTTGCACCAGATTTTGCACTTTACAGTTTTAGTAAAGCAACCCCATTGCCACAGTTTAATTGAAGGAAGTTTTTATATCACAAATACAGTTAGATAGGAGAGAGGCAGCCAAAGTAGAATCCGGTATGCTGAGTGTCATCAGCATAGGAGTGATAATTGAGCCCGTGTGATCTAAGCAACAATTGTTCTCTGTGTGCCCTTGCGTCAATCCATATAGATCAATGCAGCTCTGCTGATATGCTGTGAACGAGCCCTACAGCGTCTCCAGTGTCGTAGAGCACGACAGAGGAGACTACACTTCCCATGATGCCCTGTTCATCTTTGGGCGGCGTGATGATGTCAGATCCCAGCGAGCATTTTTCAGATCCTGCTGTGGTCTGCCTGTAGTAAAAGCATGAATGTGTGTGTGTAGGTTACAGCAGGCCAGGGCTGCCTGAGCTTTCTAAAACTCCCCTGGGGCCAGATCTCTTCTCTAACCTTCTCCTGAAAGACATTGATCATTAATATTCTGCAACAGAACACCATGATCACAGCAGTGAGGAGCTCTTTGTAGTAAATCCATGGACAACATAACTTCCCTATAGAATGATAACGAACCTTTATACATGGGAATCCGGGATCTGTGATAGACGTCGGCTTCACAATGACTGCGGTGAGTTCGAATTAAAAATACGTTTTATTTATATGGTGTACACTGCGCCTAGCGCGCCATAGACAGCAGCAAACTGGACATGTTTTAGCTGCTAAGGTTGGCCATACATTTAATTTTAGCTATGCTTATTTGATTTTCTAATCATTAGTGGGGTGAAATTAACATTCGTTTTTTGCGACTGCATCAACCGGAGCAGGATGGAAACTTTTATCTCGAACGAACGAATTTCTGACAGTGTATGGGGGTTTCTTTCAGCTAAGTCCATTCATTCTAAAATCGAATGTTAAAAGCAAACAAAAATTTTGAAGTACTTTTGAACGACATTCATCATCTCATCGAATGTACTGAGAATTTTCATGCAAAAGTTTAGTAGGGCCAGCTTATTCGATTGAATAGTCCAGCTAAACATTTAGGAACCGTGTTGGGAATGTTACACTGTAGAAAAATGTAACCAAAAGTTGGGGTGATTTATTGTTTCATTGTTCTTCTGGAGAGGACAGACCAGGGAAAGCTTAGAAGGTAAGAGAAACTCAAAGGCAAATAAAGCCATCAGTGCCCATCCTAAGGCCTTGCCTAGGCTTGCAGTTGGGCAGCTGCAAAAATGCACGGTTGAGCTGCGTTTTTGCTGCCCACCAACCCCCCCTTACTTAACCATTTTCTTACTGGGCACTTATACCCCCTTCCTGCCCAGGCCAATTTCCAGTTTTCTCACGCTTTGAATGACAATTGCGCGGTCATGCAACACTGTACCCATATGACATTTTTTTTCATACAAATAGAGCCTTCTTTTGGTGGTATTTAATCACCATTGTGTTTTTTATTTTTTGCTAAACAAACAAAAAAAGACTGAACATTTGAAAAAAAAAAAAAAAAAAAAAAAGGTTTTAATATTTTGTTATAAAATTTTGCAAACAGGTAATTTTTCTCCTTTGCTGATGGGCACTGATAGGTGGCACTGATGAGGCTGCACTGATGGGTGACACTGATTGGCAGCCCTGATGGTCACTCATAGGTGGCACTGGTTAGCAGTACTGATGGGCACTGATAGATGGCACTGGTGGGCACAGATTAGCAGCAATCGTTGGTACTTAGGTGACCGATGTCCCTCTAACAGAAGCTGGTTACAGCTTTATTCTTTTCTTCACGCTGACAGCATGAAGAAGAAAAAAAGCTTGTAACTGGCTTCTGTTTATTTCCGTGATCATCTTTCATTGGCTGACAGCTGATCACATGGTAAAGGGCCCGCTGTGATTGGCCCTTTACCCTGCTATGTGATCAGCCGAGTCTGAGGAACTCAGTGAACACAGAGCTCGCCGCTGCAAGAGAATGGGAGGACGTACATGGACGACCTCCCGGCATTTGAGGTCCGCGTTGTAGCCATCTTTCGGCTATAGCGTGGATGTCAAGTGGTTAAAGCGGAGTTCCACCCAAAAATGAAACTTCCGCTTTAAGTGTTGGTGACCCCTGACATTTTGGCATGTCATTTTTTTTTAGGGGAGGAGCGGGTTCCCTGTTTTTACAGGCACCCGGCTTTCACTTCCTCCCTGGCGCCGGAAGATCACCTACCCACCCCCTGCAATCTTCTGGGAAACATCATAGGTCCCAGAAGATTGCTCGGCCAATCGCAGAGCGGTTGGCTGTGAAGCCATAGCCGGGTGCCCACAGTTAGAATGTCGGCGCCGCGGAGAGGAGCGAGGCTTCGGGCGCTCGCATCGCTGGACCGTGGGACAGGTGAGTGTCTGATTTATTAAAGGTCAACAGCTACACTTTTTGTAGCTGCTGACTTTTAAATGGGTGGAACTCCGCTTTAAGATGCAATTAGCAGCAGATGGTTGTATTTACATGCCGCAGCCACAATGCTTCTCATCCGCAGCAAAGTTGACCCCACGTGTTCAAATCGATGGGCACCAAGCCCGCCGAATGCTATGCATTCAAGTCAGTGGGGAAGAGCAGCTAATGCCCAGCAACCATGTGCAGTGCATGTGATTACGCTGCGCTTGTCAGCAAAAATGGAGTCAAAACAGGGTGTGAGGAGGCGCTGCATCGCTTTGTCCTCGCCTGACAGAAGTCCCTGGAGCGTCATCCGTCTTCAGAGACAAGTGATAAACCAGCCTGAAGTTCACTTTGTGGTTGGCACGATCAATTCCCTTCTTCCTGAAATTATTTGATTGAAAAATCAAAGTAGCCAGGCAAAACAACTGTCAGCTGAATAGTGGCTGTATCCAATTAGATGCAGCCACTGTTCAGGTATTCTAATAACTCCCGGGCCCCGCTGTCAGAATACAATAGCCAGCAATACAGATTCGTCCATCTGTGCTGTATAGTGTGGATGGAGGAATCTAGAAAAATAGAAGAGTGACAGCCGAAAAAAGACCAAGTGGTCCATCTAGTCTGTCCCATGTTTTATGTAAGTTTTGTTTTGTTTTTTTGGTTTTTTTTTGGTCTAATTATAGATCTATGTCTGTCACAAGCATGTTTGAATCCACCTACTGTTAGATTGATTTTTTTTTTTTTTTTTTTTTTTTTTAGGTTGAAGGGAAAACAAATCATTATATGGCCAGATTAAGCTGAACGATGTTTTGTGTGCAGACTTAATTTTTTTTTTAGAATCAATGTAATATGTGTGTTTATTTCATATACTGCAGTCTTTCAAAAACTTTTAACACAGAGGAACCTTTGAAATAATTTTCAGGTCTCAGGAAACCCCTGCTAATATTGTCAGTCTGCATCCCACGGTTAGCATAAACTGCAAGTTAAAGCAGCGTTCCACCTAAAAGTGGAACTTCCACTTATTGTACTCCTTCCCCCCTCCGCCGTCACATTTGGTACCATTCGGGGGGAGGGGGGACAGGATACCTGTCTTTCACAGGTATCCTGTCCCCACTTCCGGGAGCCTCAGCTGTGGATATTTGCATCACCGCTCGGGCTCCCTCCTTCTCCTTCCCTGGCTGCCGGGCCAGTAGGAGAGATGAGTGAAGCCTCGCGCATGCGCAGTAGGGTTCCCGGCATGAAGCCGAAAGGCTACACTGCTGGGTTCCCTTACGCACAATAGAGGAAGCGGCACCCGACAGCTGATGGAAACATCAGCTGCGGTGCCGACATTGCTGGACTTCAGGACAGGTAAGTGTCTGATTATTAAAAGTCAGCAGCTGCAGTATGTATAGCTGCTGGCTTTTAATTTTTGCAGTGGTGGGTGGACCTCCTCTTTAAGACCTAAGAATAAATAATGTATATAATGAATGTGGCGTACTTACAGTATTTGTCACTAAAGCTGATGTCAGACAGGCGACTCTGCCGCTAGCAATTTAGGAGGCTGGTTGTTTGTCCCTATGGAAATCACTCCCTCTCTAGCTGAGGCAGCGTGATGTCGCTTCCATCACTAGCAATCACGATTGAGCAGTGTTAAGGACAGCAACATAGCGATATCTTGCTGCATCTGGCTACAGAGGGAGAGGTTCCATGGGGACCGACAGGAGGCCTCTTTAACGATCCTGCCACTTGTGATGTGTCTGTAGCAGCAATACAGCCTGTCTGACATCAGCCTTAGTCTGGGTTCACACTAATGCAGTGTATAATTCGTGTAAGTTTCCCGTACCACAAATCACATTGCCCTTTGCGATCCGCTCTGCTGCAGGCGTCAGTGCAATCTTAAGGACGCCCCAAATGCAAATTGCAAACAAAGTGCATTTGTGGGCAACGGATTGCATGCTTCAAAAGTGCCATGCGATCCGATTGCAGTGAGGTTCCAAAATTGCTGCATGCATGACTTTGATGTGATGCAGTGCGATTTGAGCCTATTCAAAATGAATAAACTCAAATCACACCACACGGAATCGCATGTGACATGCGGATCATAGTGTGAACTGAGGCTTATGCCATGTACACTCGGTCGGACATTGATCGGACATTCTGACAACAAAATCCATGGATTTTTTCCGACGGATGTTGGCTCAAACTTGTCTTGCATCCACACGGTCACAGAAAGTTGTCAGAAAATCCGATCGTTCTGAACGCGGTGACGTAAAACACGTCTGTCGGGACTATAAACGGGGCAGTAGCCAATAGCTTTCGTCTCTTAATTTATTCTGAGCATGCGTGGCACTTTGTGCGTCGGATTTGTGTACACACGATCGGAATTTCCGACAACGGATTTTGTTGTCGGAAAATTTTATAGCAAGCTCTCAAACTTTGTGTGTCGGAAATTCCTATGGAAAATGTGTGATGGAGCCCACACACGGTCGGAATTTCCAACAACAAGGTCCTATCACACATTTTCCATTGGGAAAATCCTATTGTGTGTACAGGGCATAAGGCTACATTCACAAGAACCTCTAGTGTTTAGGCCATTTAAAAACGATGGAGAAATGATATGGGTAGTATAAACAAACAATATGCTTTCTAGATCAAGTTCTCTTGCGTTTTCATGCATTTACATGAGTTTAGGCACAGTCAGAGTATTTAATATGCTCCTGAACGCACAGAATTCTATTGTTTCTGAATGTTCCTAAACATATGTAAACACACAGTGTGACTTACCATTTAAACGCCATAATATTCTATATGTGGATACAAAATGCTCTATAAACATTTGTAATCACAGGTTTGTCCAGCCAGTGAGAATGAGGCCTTAGGGATGCTCTATATGACAAAATAATTTTCTGTAATTATAATTGTAGCGCTGGTAGATTTGCGATCTACCATCTGATAGGTAAATTTAGTAAATTGCTCGTTAGGGGAGTTAGATTTGCCTCTGTTCCAGCTTGGCTGACGTTGCGTGTGTTTCCATACTGGGCCGGTGGGTGTCGTTGTTACTATTGGCTAGTGTTGGAAAGGCAACGTGTCAAAGCGTATGGATGCTCTTCTGTCCCGGAGACAACTTGGTGGAGGTGGTCCTCCGAGTGGAATACTGGGAGAGGGTATTTATGGGACAGACACCATGTTCTAGGGTCGTTTTACAGCCACCTGCTGGCCCTTCTGGCCGACAGGTATCATAGTTGCCAACATTGAAAAAAAAATATGTGGGACACTTTTTTGGCTGTAGGCGGAGCCAATCAATAATTAGGGGGCGGGGGCATTCATTTGTAGGTGTAGTCTAGCAAAAAATAATAATCGCGCCGCGGTGAAAAGTGGGCGTGGCTTACGCGAAAAGTGGGTGTGGCGTGCATGAAAGTGGGCGTGGCTTGCATGAAATGTGGACGTGGTTTGCATGAAAAGTGGGTGTGGCTTACGTGAAAGTGGACGTGGCTTAAATTGGCGTGGCTCAAGAGGGTGTGGTTAGAGTCTGAGATGAATGAGGGATGGAGAGGGAGAGGGAAAGGGGGAGAGGGAGAGGGAAAGGGGGAGAGGGAGAGGGGGAGAGAGGAATGACGGGACAGCAGCCCCAGATCCTACACAACAATAGAAATATGTGTATTCTAGAAAGTTTAACAATCAGCAGATAAAGATACTCCAAACACCTTGTGTTAACGCTTCAAACATCCCGGCACCATGGTTGTTATGGTGTCAGGATGATTGAAGCGCATTATTTCTATTATTACATTGTAATATAAAATTAAATCATTCAACTCACCATAATGCCGAATCAGTGGGATCCCTGAGTGTGTCACTAGCCACGTCGCCTGCCACCAGCAGAGTCTGTCCTTGCATCAGGTGCCCCCGCCAGAGTCTGTCCTTGCATCAGGTGTCCCCGCCAGTGCAGCCCCCCCCTTAGTTAGTGCAGCCCCCCCTCAGTGCAGCCCCCCTCAGTTAGTGCAGCCTCCCCCCCCTCAGTGCAGCCCCCCCCCCTCAGTTAGTGCAGCCCCCCCTCAGTTAGTGCAGCCCCCCTCAGTGCACCCCCCCTCAGTTAGTGCAGCCCCCCTCAGTGCAGCCCCCCTCAGTTAGTGCAGCCTCCCCCCCCTCAGTGCAGCCCCCCCTCAGTTATTGCAGCCCCCCCCAGTTAGTGCAGCCTCCCCCCCTCAATGCAGCCCGGCCCCCGCTCAGTGGAGGAGCGGCCGGTGCTCTGCCGAGAAAGTTCCCCTCGGCAATGGCGGACCCCCTGTACTGCGCAGGCGCAGCGCTTGCGCAGTACGGGGCTTAGGAACTTTCAGCAAGACACGGCGCCGGCGCCGTGTCTTCTGCTCGCTTCAGTGGAGAGGGGAGGGGCCGTGCAGCCAAAGAAGCCGCTTCATTGGCTGCACGGATCGAGCCCCCTTCCCCTCTCCACTCAACACTAGAGGCAGATAGAGCGGCGGCGCCGGCTGCCATTTTACTGGAGCCCGCTGCTCCAAAAAAACTAAAAAAAAAACAACATTCCCGATTTTCCTTATGGAAAATCCCGATTCGGGACACTCTCCAATCGGGACGAGGGTCCCAAAATCGGGATTGTCCCGGGAAAATCGGGACTGTTGGCAACTATGAGGTATGCGTTAGAGCGCTACCTCGTGGTCCTCTGTTCCGGAGGCCCGCGGCGCATGGGTGGGCCCAGAAGCTTGTCTGGGGCCTACCACAGCAGCCGAGGAATGGTCCTGAGCTGTCTATCCAGAGTGAAGAAGCTGGACAACCGAGGAGATCCCAGGGGAGGACCCGTCATGGAAGGATCATACAGAGTGCTGGTCTGGAGAGGGGCCTGGTGACTCGGTTGGAGGACGTATCCTAAAGTAACTTTACAGCATAGTGTTGCCGAGTTTGGCTTAAAGGTTCAAGCACTGTGACTGACATTCACCGCAAAACCAATACATCTTGTAGCAGAGGATCGTACGGGTTCATCCCAAGCAAGTCTGTGGCAGAGACTTTTGTTCGTGCTACGTACTGACTGCTAGGCAAGTGAGAGAGGCCTATCCAGGCGAGCAAAGAGTGTGTCCCACAAGGGGAGTGCATTCTACTGTAATATTCAACCCTAAAGAACATTTGTCAAGAATCCTACAGAAAAGGTATTTGACTTTTCCCTGCAGTTTCCCTTCTGCCTCTTTCCTGCTACTTCCTTCGTTAATAGTTCAATAAAGCATTGAAAACGTACTCAAGTGTTGGTGCCTGTATCGTCCGGAGGTAAACTCAACGGAACCCTAGACCCGGTGTCGGTGAAACAGAGGGAAGGAGAGCGAAGGTAACAAGCCCGCTTAAGCCAGCAGCTCCACCGAGAGTTATTGCTACATAATAAAATAAAACAAATGTTACTTATAATAATGACTAGAATACATACCCCAGGACATATGGTTTCATTTAATGACAAAATATTATGTACAGATTTCTGATTCTACATTGCGTTGTCTATTTATGCATATACTATGGATGTGCAATGTTCATTTTTACTTGTCCCTCTACCTTCCCTTAAATTGGTAGTCATTGTGAAAATACTCCGTTAAATTGGTAATCACTTGGAGAAGGACCCCCTTTTATTGGTGTTCATGGTGAGAAGGACACCCTTATATTGGTGATCACTGGGAGAAGACTCCCTTAAATTGGTAGTCATTGTGAATAGACTTCCTTAAATTAGTGATCACTGGGAGAAGGATCCCCTTATATTGGTGGTCATTGGGAGAAGGATCCCCTTATATTGGTGGTCACTGGGAGAAGGATCCCCTTATATTGGTGGTCATTGGGAGAAGGATCCCCTTATATTGGTGGTCATTGGGAGAAGGATCCCCTTATATTGGTGGTCATTGGGAGAAGGATCCCCTTATATTGGTGGTCATGGGGGAGAAAGATCCCCTTATATTAGTGTTATTTTGGAAGAAGGACCCCCTTATATTAGTGTTAATTGGGAGAAAGACCCTCTTATATTGGTGTCAATTGGAGAAAGACCCCCCCTTATATTGTCATTAGAAGAATGATCTCCTTATATTGGTGTGAATTGAAAACAGGCCCCTTATATTGGTTGTTATTGGGAGAAGGATCCCCTTATATTGATGTTAATTGGAGAAAGACCCCCCCTTATATTGGTTGTCATTGGAAGAATGATCCCCTTATATTGGTGTTAATTGGAGAAGGCCCCCCTTATCTTGGTTGATATTGGGGGAAGGAACCCCGTATATTGGTGGTCATTGGGAAAAGGATCCCCTTATAATGGTGGTTATTGGAAGAAGGACATAATTACCGTATTTATCGGCGTATAACACGCACAGGCATAAAACACGCACATTCATTTTAAGAGGGAAGTTTCAGGGAAAAAAACTTAAATTTTAAATAAGGAACTTTGAAGCAAAATAAGGGTCAGTGCCCATCTGCAGCCTCACAAGTGCCATCAATGCAGCCTGATCAGTCCACATCAATGCAGCCTGATCAATGCCCATCTGGAGCCTCACAAGTGCCATCAATGCAGCCTCATCAGTCCACTTCAATGCAGCCTCACAATCGTCATCAATGCAGCAGCCTCACAATCGCCATCAATGCAGCAGCCTCACCATTGCCTTCAATGCAGCAGCCTCACCATTGCCTTCAATGCAGCAGCCTCACCATTGCCATCAGTGCAGCCTGATCGATGCCCATCTGCAGTCTAGAGGGGGGAGGGACGAGCGCCGACAGATTACATACTGTGAGAATCTCCTATGATAGACAGAACAGTGGTCCAATGGCGGCCCAGGAGATAGGACTTCCTGTTACAGAGGCCGCCAAGTAAACAGGAGATTCTCACTGTATGTAATCTGACGGCGCTTGTCCCGCCCTCCTCCCTGTCTCCTCCGAGGCAGCTAAAATTGAAGTATTGGCGTATAACACGCACACGCTATTTGCACCCGATTTTCTTGGTGAAAAAGTGAGTGTTATACGCCAATAAATACAGTATATTCATGGTTACTGGGAAATGGATCCCTTTATATTGATGGTAATATAGTCTATAGAAAGAATGCCCTTTACATTGGTGGTAAGTGGGACGAATGCCCCAATTGCTGATTGCTCAATGAACCCTGGTTGAGAATGGCTGATCCATAGTAAAAGGTGGATTCTAAAGATACATCTTTAAAACAGACAGAATATTATTAATGTAAAACTTTAAATTTTTCAAATTTCCCCTCTGTTTTCGCTGCAAATTTTCAAAGCAGCTGTTTTATTTATTAATTTATTTTTGAACCAGCAGCCATCTGTGCCTTTAACAATAGTAGGTTGTCAAGGAGCAGGGTGGGAAGCTGGCCGCCGTGTCCTTAAGAACAAATGAGTCATCAGCTGTCAGCGGGGGTTCCCCGTTGACAGGTGAATGTAAAAAAAACATTGACGGCAATAAAAAATTGTGGATAAAAACCATACCAGACCCTTAAGTCTGGTACAGATTTTGAGGGAAACCCCCACGCCAATTTTTTTTTTTTAAATGCCTTGGGGTCCCCTCCCAACGTCCATACCAGACCCTTATTAAGTATACAGCCTGGCAGGCCAGGAAAACACCCTAAACCCATGTTGATGGGGACAAAGGCCTCTTCAGCACAATCCTGGGCGGTGGTTGTGGGGGTCTGTGGGCAGGGGGCTTGTAAGAATCTGGAAGCCCCCTTTAACAAGGGGACACCCAGATACGGACATTGTACCCTTACCCATTCATCAAAAAAAGTGTAAAAAAGAAAAAAAAACAGGTTTTTGACAATACCTTGTTTTTGTTTTTTTTTTAATAAAATGTCCCATGCTGTAGATCCAGCGTCAATCATAAAGAATGCAACCGCAACCTGGGGAAAAAAAAGCTCTTTACCCGTCGCTGGTTCCCGCCGTCTGCCCACTCTGCCGTCTGCCAGTTCTAAATAGCTAAGGGGCATGGTTACCTGTGACCCCGCCCCCTGTAATGTCATCAACCCAGCATGCACCGGTCGATGATGACACAGGGAGCGGGATTACCCGGTGACGTTGCTGGGTGGCCACCCTTTAAATATTTAAGAACTGTCACATGGTGGAGCAGACTGCCGGCCATGAGTGCCAAGCTTTTCTTTTTTCTTTCGTCCATAGCAGCTGCATTTGTCGTGATTGACACTAGATCTACACCGAGGGACATTGTTTTTGTTTTTTAAATAAAGGAATTGTCAAAAACTGTCTGTTTTTATTTCTTTTTGACACTTTTTTGGTGAATGAGTAGGGGTACAATGTACCCCTACTCATTCACATGGGGGGGCAGGATCTGGGAGGCTTCCAAGTTCCTTGGGGACAAGATTCTTTTGGGTGGTAATGGGGCAAAGGTATGGTTGGGGGGGGGGGGGGGGTCACTCATTTCCCCCCCTTTCCTGGCCTGCCTGGCTGCATGCTCGGATAAGGATCTGGTATGAATTTTGGGGGGACGCCACAATGTTTTTTTTTTTTTTTTTTGTTTTTTTTTCTCTTTTAAATTTGTGTCTAAAATTGATATGTGTAATTCAGATACATTCCCATAGAAGGCAATGAGCCTGGAATAAGCATCTGAACCACACTGCAGTGCTCAGAAAATGCACAGGACTCTTCAAATTCACACTGAAATTGCACTGCCGCATCGTCGCAGATACACTCTATTACCAAAAGTATTGGGACGCCTGCCTTCACAGGCACATGAAATTTAAAAGCATCCCAGTCTTAGCCTGTAGGGTTCAATATTGAGTTGGCCCTCCCTTTGAGGGTGGGCCAACTCAGTATTGAACCCTACAGACTAAGACTGGGATGCCATTAAAATTTATGTGCTTTTGAAGGCAGGCGTCCCAATACTTTTGGTATTATAGTGTATGTGAACCTGCTCCATAGACATCCGGTTTGGTTCACATGGTATGCTATTCAGATGCAGTTCAAAACGCATCCAATTTGCATATGTGTGAACTAAGCCTTACCCATATTTTATATTATCTGTATCATCTTGCCTAGTTTGTTCATCAGCATTATGCTGCATACACACGACCGGACTTTATGGCAGACTTTGTCCGGCCAATAGCTGCCCTAGCGTGGCTTTTTGTCTGTCGGACTAGCATACAGACGAGCGGACTCGAGTCCGTCGAAAAGATTTGAAACATGTTTCATTTCTAGGTCCGTCGAACTTTTGGGGAAAAAAAGTCCGCTGGAGCCCACACACGATCGAATTGTCCGACGGACTCCGGTCCGCAGGACCAAGTATGTCGTAAAGTCCGGTCGTGTGTACCCAGCATTAGAAGTAAGTGATGGAGTGCTGCTATGTAAGGGAAGCATGTAATCGTTCTTTGTAGGAACTTTTTTTTAATTCTTTGCCAGAAGCCCTGCAGGCAAATAGGGTGTTTCCATTCCCACCCTAATCCGCCCATTGTTTTATGTGGCTCTATGCGAGATGCATAAAGCAGCCTGGTAATTGTTTTTAAAAATGCAGCTGTCAACAAATAGGAAGAGAAAACGCAAGACTGCCCTGTACAGGAATGTAGGAGCATACTGATATGCTGAAAGCCTATGACCTCTAAAGGTGGCCATACACTATGTGGATTTCCCTACTTTGTTGTCACCCTTCCACCCAACATCCTGTGGATGAAAAATTGAAAAAAAAAAAAAAAAAACCTTTGGCCGAGCAGCAGCTGAATCCAATCAGATGCAGCAACTGTTTGGGTATTTTAACTGCCGCCAGTTGTCCAAATACAATAGCCACAGAAACAGAAGGTTTGTCCATCCGTACTGTATTGAGTAAATAGAGGAATCGGATATTTTCATTCAGCCTGCAGGTCGTATATGACCAGTTTTAGCCCTTATTCACATGGTCCATCTGCATTTGTTTTATTTAAAGTAGAACTTTTGTATTTAAAAAATCTGCTGTGTGAAAAAAAAAAAGTTAGGTTTATGGCATTTTAAGGCTTTCTGTCATTTTCTTTACTATTTGCATTTTATTCAGTATAGTATAGGCCGTGCTATACTCTTGGTGCTACGACTGGAGTGGCTCTCATACATAGAAGCTGTACTGTCATTTGTCTGACCCTCTACCTTTGCCCATTTACAGAATACTAGAGGTCCTATGAATGGGCAAAGGGACAGAAGTATGTATGAAAGCCACAGCACTCCAGTCACAGCCCCAGGCATATAGCAAGACCTACATTATCTGACCTGAATAAGAGTATGAATAGTAAAGAAATGAAAGTGATCTTTAACAGGGCCAGGGCCGTTTTTAAGGCAGGGCAAAAGGGGCAGCTGCCCTGGGCCCTGTCATTGTTGTGGGGCCCAAAGCAGCTGCCTCATACTTGCCAACTATGCTAGTTTAAATTCCCTCATCCCTTGAGGTTTTAGTCCCGTGCTGTGTCCCAATATCTCAGTGTGAAATGCTGCTACTAACGCTGCCCAGCTCTGCCCTTTTTGTTGTGTACAGATGACTCACCTGCAGACCTTGTGTTTACATGTAAATTACCGGCATTCTAATGTAAATAGTGGCGGCCGGCTGCATTGATATGTATATCATGCCCTCCCTGAGGTCATATCCACAGTAATCTCTAGCAGCCAATCAACAAGCAGAAATCATGTGCTGTAACCTCTAGCAACTAATCAGTGAGCCATAATGTGTGCTGTAACCTCTGGCAACCAGTCAGTGAGCAGTAATGATACACTGTAACCTCTGGCAACCAATTGCAATCGCTGCCTGATCTGATTCAGCAAACTGATTTTGAGTCTAGCTGCTATTTATTGTATGTCTCATAGAAGGTGGAGAGCAAAACTGCATGGAAGAGGGGGCCCCAAGAAAAGTTTTGCCCAGGGTCCAATCAATATTAAAGACGGCCCTGAACAGGGCATATATAAATAATTGGAATTCCGCGTTTAGGTGTAGGCTGGGCTGCTGCCTCCCCCCAAAAAAACTCCACAAATGAAGTCAGGTGCTTGAAACAAAATATAAAGTGGAAAGTGGCGCTGCCTTCCAGCTAATAATAAACAGATCCTAGATTTCTGAATAAACTATTAATAATGTGATATGTGCAAGTAACAGTTGAAAATAGACGTATCCCAAAAATAATTAATGAAACACTAAGTGCTGATGACCTTAAAAAAAAAAAAAAAGCGGCACCGTTGTTTTAGCGGCGCTTTTCAGCCGCTAGTGGGAAGCGTTTAACCCCCACTAGTGGCGCGTAAAAGGGTTAAAAGCGCCAAATTATTTCAGTAGGCAGGGGCGCTGTAGGAGCGGTGTATACACCACTCCTACAGTGCCTCAAAGATGCTGGCTGCAGGACTTTTTTGAGCGTCCTGCCATCGCCCCACTCCAGTGTGAAAGCCCTTGGGCGTAAGCGTATATAAGCGTATATTGATTGGTTTGCGCAAATGTTATAAAGTCTGCAAACTATGGGATATATTTATGGAATTTTTATTTATTTTTTTACTGGTAATGGCGGAGATCAGCAATTTTTAGCGGGACTGCGACATTGCGGCAGACAAATCGCACACTTAGCGACACTTTTTGGGGGCCAGTGACATTATTACAGTGATCAGTGCTAAAAAAAAATGTCACTGCCGCTGTACTAATGACACTGGCAGGGAAGGGATTAACATCAGGAACAATCAAAGGGTTAAATGTGTTCCTAGGGAGTGCTTTCTAAGTAAATGTGTGTGTGTGTGGGGGGGGGGGGGCTTTGACTGGGGGAAAACAGAGATCCGTGTTTCTGTTTAGAAACACAAGTTCTTCATCTTCTCCTCTCACAGAATGGCGGTCTGCCTTGTTTACAAAAGCAGACTGCCATTCTACCTCTCCGGAGAACGATCCGTGGGTTCCAGATACCATACCTGCTGATTGGCTCCCACTGTGTCCAATCACAGTGGGAGTGGGTCGCTGGATTTTATACGTGATTTCATGCAGGAGGGCCACCCTACCGCAGTTTATCTGCATGGGGCGGTCCTTAAGGGATTAAATACAGGAAAAATGGATCTGGCAAATATAAAGTTTATTAATACGTCCTGGATATCTCCTGCCTTTAAATATATGTTTAAAGGCGTTTAGAGTATCTAATCTACCCCTAGACATGCATATGTCTAGTTTTTCTAAACACAGCTAAACTGAATGCACCTGAATGCAAGTAAATGCACATTGTTCATTATAACACTTAATACTACATTTCTGATTTTTTTTCGGTTGTAGTAGAAGGGGGGAGGCTATGAACTTTTGATCGACTTAAGACCAGATATCAGTTGCCAAACTGGTATCTGCTTAGATATCTGCAGCTGAGGCATGCATCTGTGTCTCAATTTGGCTCAGATGCCCTGGATTTTCAGTCGCCTGCATTGAAACTTGATTGATTCTCTGGCCAAGCCTATGTCGACAATGTATAAAGAACTGTTTACTGTAAGGCCAAAGGCACTAACCAAACTGTAGAGATGTCTGAATGCAACTCATTCCGAACTTTCAGGGAGAAGACTGGGACGACATATGGGAGGTTCCATTTCAGGCTCTGGTATCGTTTAGTGATCGCTGCATCCAATTCAAACTGGTCCACAGAATTTATTATACCCCAGCTCGGTTAGCCTCGATTTATAGCTCAACTTCGGCAGAATTGCTGGTGATGTACAGCCTCACCGGCAGACTGATCATATTTTTTTGGCACTATACGGCAATTAAGAATTTTAGGTCGCAGGTCATACGAACACTACAGGAACTTTTGTTGGTGCCGGTTCTTCTGACCATCCCAGTCTGCCTTTTTGGGTTGGTGGAGAATTTGGTACCAAAGAAGGCACAGAGGACGTTTTTATCTATTACCTTATTTTATGTCCGGAAATCAAATATACTATATTGGAAAAAAACAGAAGCACCGTCACTTGCGTTTTGGAAGGGTATGGTCAATAAATCATTACCTTTCTACAAGGCAACATATGGGACTCGGAGTTGTCAGCATAAACTTGACAAGGTCTGGCAGGGGTGGCTGGCAGATTCGTCTACTGTTGGATGAGGCATTCTATGGATCCCATGAGTGAGTGGCTTTGACTAGAGGAGATACTTGGTAGCAATTACACCTGATAGATAATGTAAGTGGAGATTTGGGGATCACCTTCATCTTGATATTGGTGGTAGGTGGGAATGTCTTTATCCTACTATGTGGGGAAGGAGAGGGAGGAGGGTGGGGGATTGATAGTTAGTTTATGTATAGTTTGCGCCTTGTGACCAGTTGAGCCTAGGTATGCCCATTAGGCTCTCTGTTGTATGTATTATTCCTTTTTCAAAATATATTAAAAGAATTAAAAAAAAAAAAAAAAAACCTACATTTCTAAATGCATGTAATGATTTTAACTTAAATCAAGAGAGCTGAAGCATATAGGCCATAGAGAATCTCAAGTCCTGTTATGCCACAGCAGCTGGGAGACCTTCTAGAAAAACCACAAGACACATAGAGGTTTTTTTACTATAACTAGAGAGTGCAAAATCTGGTGCAGTTGTGTATGGTAGCCAATCGGCTTCTAACTTCAGCTTGTTCAATTAGGCTTTGACAAAAAACCTAGAAGCTGATTGGTTTTTATACAAGGCTGCTGTCTTTTAATACACATACACCTGTCAGCATTACTGCACCATCGTTTTACAAGTCTGCATGCAGGCACTATTTTTGTAAAAGATATAGATTTGCGCTTATCATAAAAATGATATATATATAGTGAAGGTGCTGCTGCTTATGATAGCTTAAATACTTGACCATATAAAAGTCCAACAAGTGCTCCAAAAAATGGTAAACAAAAGTGTTCACTTGGTGCTTCTCTTTCATAAAAAATCAGCGCCGCTTACCAGAACAGTTGGATCTCAAATTATAGAGATCAATTGCGCTCATGCAAGTGTTCGCCAACACGGATAATCCTCTACCCAGACTCCTCCAAACACTGCTCCTCTCCTATGTGACCAGGCTGTTAAAATGAAGGATCTCTCGTGGATATGGATCATCTGTCTCTGGGTTGTCTCAGGCATATAGGATAATGGAAGGAAGAGGCTTCATGGTGTAGTACTTCAAACGTATATTTATTAAAAGATATGTAGCACTTATATTAAAAAAACAGTAAAAATCAGAGTGGTAATACAGCCGTGGATCTTGCCAACAGGCTAATAAGTGGTGATGCCAAGGAATGCTGCTTGACCCAATGCATTTCCTCTAAGAGGCATCAGCTGGGACCGAAGGCTGCACTATTTTTACCTTGCTAGTTTAGGCCTCATTCACACGGGTCGTACATAACGGTATACGGTATGGAGGACCGTCATTACCCACACAGGGATGCACGGGTTTTCCATGCAGGCAGGACCCATTGTTGTGAATTGGAATGCAGCAGATGCATGGACAGAGCCGCTGCTCCCAATGTCACACCTGTGTGGGTACACAGCCCTGAACACACAGGGATGCACAGAACACCTGTGCATCCCCATGCAGGTAAACACGGCTCTCCACGGCATGTGGTTATATACATGTGAATGAGGCCTTGGAGTGTTTACATAAAGAAAAAACTTTAGTTCAAAAAAGCAAAAATGTGAATTTATTATTTTTTTGTATTTGAGCCTGCAAAGCATTGCAACCATGAGATAGTGAAACAGGGGTGCAGTGCTCTGGCTTCTGAAAACTATTCCTTATCCCCCGTTTACATCGGGACGATTTGACATGTGATTTGACATTTTAAATCGCATGCCAAATCGTAGCCTATTGCTGGCAACGTCATCGTCCAAATCAGTGCAACGGAGATTTTGCGGCGCCGCACCGATTTCTAAAAGTAGTTCCTGCACTACTTTTGGTAACTTTGGGGGGTGATTTCAATAGACATCTGTGCATGAACCTGCACAGATGTCTTTTAAATCGCCCTCAAACTCGCAATGAAATGCCGCTTTGAAACCATGCGAGTTCAGCTGAACTTGCACTTCAGCTCGGGTCCCTAATGGGATGTTTACATTTCTTGTAATAGAAATAAAAGTGACACAATTTTTTTAAAAGAACAGTGTAAAAATAAAAAATAAAAGGTAAAATAAATAAGAAAAAAAAAAAATTTTAAACACGCCCCGTCGCGCCGAGCTCGCGTGCAGAAGTGAAGCACACTTAAGTAGCGCCCGCATATGAAAATGGTGTTCAAATCACACATGTGAGGTATTGCCGTGATTGGTAGAGCAAGAGCAATAATTCTAGCCCTAGACCTCCTCTGTAACTCAAAACACGCAACCTGTAGAATTGTTTAAACATTGCCTAGAGATCTTTAAGGGTAAAAGTTTGTCGCCATTCCACAAGCAGCGCAATTTTGAAATGTGACATGTTGGGCATCAATTTACTCAACGTAACATTATCTTTCACAATATAAAAAAAAATTGGGCTAACTTTACTGCTGTCTTATTTTTTAATTAAAAAAAGTGTATTTTTTCCCAAAAAAGTGCGCTTATAAGACCGCTGCGCAAATACGGTATGACAGAAAGTATTGCAACGACTGCCATTTTATTCTCTAGGGTGTTAGAAAAAAAATATATAATGTTTGGGGGTTCTAAGTCATTTTCTAGCAAAAAAAACCCTGTTTTTAACTTGTAAACAACAAATCTCAGAAAGAGGCTCAGTCCTTAAGTGGTTAAAGTGTATCTATACCCCATTTTTTAAGCTTTGGATAGAGTGTGGAAGGATTAGAACCCCTGTCAGAAATTACTGTTGTCAGAGGCTCCATTGAAGAGAGGCTTTACCTGTTTATCTGCAGTCTTCTCTTCTCTACATCTGTTCAAATCCACAGATTATAAAGCTTGCCTGAGCTGTCAAAAAAAAGGGGGACGATGAGCTGAAATTACACACTGCAAAACTCAGTGCAGAGAGCTGATTGGAGGGAAGGGACACACCCCCCTTCACATAGCACACAGGAACAGAGACAATGCTGTCAGTCACAGGCTGTGTGCTGGAGGTTTCCCCGTCACCTTTTTCTCTTGGTGTCAGGAAAAATTATCAGAAGTGACTAATGCTGATAGCCGGGGCACCGGGCAGCAGACAGTAATGACACTTACTGCTCTCGATTGAGGCAAGTACACGCTATAGAAGGATATGTTTTGTTCATATTTTCATGTCTGAGGTTTACAACCACTTTAACTGATGTTATAACCTGTTAAAGTCAGCTTAGTTTGATAAGCAAGATTTTTTTTTTTTTTGTACATCCATATAAGAAACTGCACAATATGATCTGTTACTGTGCTTTGTAAAGTTTAGTGATCACAGTGTCTTGGAATGTTATCTTTGACTTTTTGTGATTTCTTTAGAATACAATGGATGTTCTGGAGGAAGAGCTGAAGTGCCCCATCTGTCACTGTGTCTTTGAGGACCCTCGAGTTTTACCTTGCTCACATAACTTCTGTAAGAAATGCTTAGAAGGTGTCCTTGAAGGCAATTCTAGGCACGTGCTATGGAGACCTTCCAGCTTTAAATGTCCTACCTGTCGTAAAGAAATTTCAACAATGGGTGGAAATAGCCATCAGGTTAACTATGTGCTAAAAGGAATTGTGGAGAAATATAACAAGATTAAAGCCACTCCAACTATGCCAATATGTAAGGATCACAATGGACAACCCCTGAATATCTTCTGCTCCACAGACCTTAAACTAATCTGTGGTTTCTGTGCTACCAGTGAAGAACACAAAGACCATGTCTTCTCCTCCTTTGATGATGCCTATAGTCAGGAAAAGCGTTCTTTGGAAACCCTGTGCCATGGGATTGAAAACTGGCGAAACATGGACATCCAAACCCACTTGAATATATTGGAGACCAGCAAGAGAGAAGCTCTTCAGCTGTTAGCAAAGGATTCAGACAAAGTGAAGTCTTATTTTGAAAAGCTGCAGCATGTGCTAGAGCAGAAGAAAAATGAAATCCTCTCAGATTTTGAAACCATGAAACTTGAAGTCATGCAAGCTTATGATCCAGAGATCAACAAGGTGAACTCAATTATGAATGAGAAGAAGAAGGCCTGCGACATTGCTGAGGATTTTAAGAACATCACAGATCCATTTCTTTTTCTTCAGAAAATGGAGGAATTTCGAGAAAAAGTTCAGCGTATTAAAGCTCCCTTGCCATCTCCTGCAGATATCGCTGCCATTTCTTGTATGAAAAATTTTGATACCAGCATGTGGGATAGCATCAGACTCATAGATGTTGACAAACTAGGTTTACCACAGAAGGGACCCGCCAAACCTCAAAAAGTTCATTTGAAGTTCCCCTTCTCCGCTAGAGCTGGATCTGTGGCACTTCTGGTTTTGGTTTTGGTGTTGGTGGCTCTTTACTTTGCTCCATATATCGACTTTACTCAGTTCACTGACAGGTACCTCCAGCCTACAATTGTCTACTTATCAGAAGCATCAACTCTGATTGAAGAGAAAGCTGAGATTTACAAGGACCTGATTATAGAACAGATGTATCTACTTGGTGAAAACATCCATAAATATTCCACAATGTTACTGGAGCAAGCTGGACTTTACATCTGTAAATACAGACTGTAACATTTATTGCAGATATACCATGAGTGGTAAACCATTCAGGTAGGCCTGCTCTTCACATTCTATGTCCTCATTTTCCCAGCAGAGATAGAATGTGTGTCATCTGTTGGCCTTCAGCCTGATCTGCAGTGTGACTTTGTTCTACAATATAGTTATAGCCAAAAAGATGACAAGTACTACCTACTGCACCGTAAATAGCACAACAAATAGTACATGTACAGTGTACAAATTATCAGCATCCTTCTGTACATTCCCAGTGGGCCAGATGTAGGAACTACTCTTTCTGTAAGTCATTTGTACCATAAGGCTCCATTCACACCTGAGTGATGTGCACCGACAGCTGCTGCAGCTTGTTTTTTTTTAGCTACTTTTTTTGTTTTTTAGCTGACCGTTTTTTGGAGCGGCACCATTCAAAAGAAGCTCATGTACCAAATCTTGCCACAGAGCCAGGAGCGTTTGCGGTCGCGATTGCTGCCACGATTGTCAAGTGATTTGTCACTCGACAATCATGGCAAAATCGCACAGCGTTTGGGGTGCCATTAAGAAATAATGGCATTGCAAACGCGTTCTGTGTTTTGCTGCGTTTGTGGAATTGCGGGCAGAATCGCAGTGATTCTGCCTGCGATCCAGAACGCTAAGGTGTGACTGGAGCCTTAGGCAGCAGTTCCCAAACTTTTATAGTCCACAGACCATCCAAGTCACAATAGAACACTCAGTGCCTATTCATACCTTCAGTACTTATTAATGTCTAACTAATACTGAATTCCATTTTATATCAAATACTAATACATTTACAAACAGAACTGTAGATTTTACATATGCATTATACTTAAAATGTTATTAAACCCAGGACCCTGCATTGATTTTTATCTGGTCCCCCACAGTACACAGAAATGCAATTATTTTAGTAAATATTAACTGCTAAATACCTTTTCTCATCAGCAGTATATAGCAATCTTGTGATTTCTATCGGTGTCCACTGAGCACTGGTTAAAGCTTGTAGGAGGAGTTTTCATTCCCTTCTGACTGTCCTATGTGACTGCAGGACCTCTGTATCTCTGTCTGGACAGTGCTGATTGGCCCTTTGCTGATCACACGGAGCCTCCCCAAAAAAAACAAAAAAAAACCTCTCTAGCAATACACACCAAACTGAGCATGTGCCGAGTGCCCTCAAGGCTCTGTACTATCAGCAGATAGATTGAGAACTGTGGAAAAAGGGGAGGATCAGAGAAGACAGAATCAAACAGCCTTTTTACACAATGCAGAGGATTAACCCCTTAGGCTCCACAGTGGTTATATTTACTGTATATACAGACTTATTTTACTGTTGTGGGTTTAGTAACACTTTAAGATGGTTCTCATAGGGAAACATTGAATTTGAAATGTCATGCCACTTGGGGTCTCACAAGTCGGATCCCATGTCGCAGCAGAGTGAACCGAGCCTAAAGAAGTGATATCATTACTTTAACCTACTTAAATGTACATAAATGTGAAAGGGACATGCAGGCTTCTTTGTCACAGTGTAATGTAAATGGTTCTACGTACTCTACATGTATTACCTACTGCACTGTGCATAACACAAGAAGCAGTGCGTGTGCAGTCTATAGTACACTTAAAGCGGGGTTCCACCCAAATTTTGAACAATATCTGTATGTATTCTCTTCCTTGCCTAGATGCTGACATGCCGTTTAAAAAATTTAAATCGCCGTAATTACCTTTTATTTTTCTATTCTTCTTTGCACTTCCTGGTTCTCCTCCCGTGGGAGTAGGCGTGTTTCTAGCCTCTCCCAGACTCCGCACAGAATCCTGGGAGCTAGTCTCAGGCTTCCCAGGATGCCACTGAGCATGTGCGGGAACGAGCAGTGAATGCTGGGAGCACAGCATTCACCACATCCAGGAAATAAATGCTTGTGGGCTTCAAATGCCCACAATGAAGATGGAAACCGCCTGCAGTGAATAATATAAGTTATTCTTTCCGACGAAATCTGACACAGGCGGACATATTACACACAATATGTGAGTATGTAATGCTGAGAAGAAAAGTTTGTGAATGAACTCAAAAAAAAAAAAACGATAGATAGGTGGACCCCCGCTTTAAAGTGGTAGTAAACTGCATCTTTAACTGCTTCAATACAGGGCATTTTCACCCCCTTCCTGCCCAGACCAATTTTTAGCTTTCAGCGCTGTCGCACTTTGAATGACAATTGCGCGGTCATGCAACACTGTACCCAAATTAAATTTTCCCCACAAATAGAGCTCTCTTTCGGTGGTATTTGATCACCTCAGCGGTTTTTATTCTTTGCGCTATAAAGAAGAGCGACAATTTTGAAAAAAACACAATATTTTTTACTTTTTGCTATAATAAATATCCCCGATATGTATTCTTCTACATATTTTTGGTAAAAAAAAAATCGCAATAAGCGTATATTGATTGGTTTGCGCAAAAGTTATAGCGTCTACAAAATACGGGATAGATTTATGGCATTTTTATTTATTTTTTTACCAGTAATGGCGGCGATCTGCAATTTTTTTTTTTTCGTGACTAACATTGCGATGGACATATCGGACACTTTTGACACTTTTTGGGACCATTCACATTTATACAGCAATCAATGCTATAAAAAATGCACCGATTACTGTGTGAATGTGATTGGCAGGGAAGACGTTAACACTAGAGGGTGATCGAGGGGTTCATTATGTTTCCTAGGGTGTGATTCTAACTGTAGAGGATGGAGACTCACAAGGGGAGGAGACCGATCGGTGTTCCTCTGTACTTGGAACACACCATTGGTCTCCTCTCACCTGACAGGATGTGGATTTGTGTGTTCACACACACAGATCCACGGCCCTGCTGTGTTCACAGGCAATCGCGGGTGCCGGTGGACATCGTGGCCGCCGGGCACGTGCACCAGGTCCCGAGCAAGCCACCTGCGACGTGTCCCCTAGACGGCTGGGAAGCCCAGGACATCATATGACGCCCGCCCAGGATGGGAGATCCCTCCTGCAGACATCATATTGCTATAGCTGGGTAATGAAGTGGTTAAAAAAAAAACCCTGCAAGACAATGACATAATGTACTAGAATGCATTGTATACTAGCACAATATGAAATACTTACCTTAGAATGCAGCCCTCGTGGCTCGCTGTGCCATCTACACCCGATCTTCCTTCCGGGTTCGAGTGCTCCGGTTGTTTGATTGACCGAGCTGTGATGACCTCACTATGTGTACACCCCCCGCTGCTGCCTTTCCGGCGGGAGTCACGGTCGCAGCACGGGGCTCTGAAGAGATGGCATGGGTTTGCTGTCCCTTCAGAGCGCATGCGCAAGTGACGTCACTGGCTGCATGCAGTGTAAATAACTCCTAAACGGTGCACGTTTAGGAGATATTCGTAGAATGTATAGCTAAGCCTTATAGGCTTAGCTGTAGGTACAAGTAAAAAAAAAAAAAAAAAAAAGGACTTTACTACCATTTTAAATGGTTATCACTAATCCTGTGCACACTTAGTCTTGGCCACCTCCACTGAACTGTTAGGGCTCGTTTACATTAGCAGATGAGTGGCGGTAAAACTACATGGTTGAGTTGCGACTGCTCCTCAACCATTCCCCCTTTAACTGGAAAGGCAGCACTCGAGGGTGTAAACATAGCATCGCGACCTTGGGAACTACATCAAAACTGAAAATTCTAAATAACATGTTTCCAGCTTCAGCTGTCCTTAAGGCTAGCAATACATTATACAATATTCTTGTACAATTTTTCTTTAGATATAATATGAGGTCAAACCTAAACATTTTCTATTTGTATGTGTAGCACTAACCCCCGAAGGAGCTGCTGATTTATATCGGGCTGTTACGGTCACCTCTTTACCTGTAGTTTCACAAATACCAGAACTTAGAGTCCATGTTGAGCTTTGTATCTGACAATGTAGGCACCAGTCACTTTAGTACTTTTCCAGTGCTTTAATGGGAAATAACTGGAAGAAGTAGCAGGAAAGAGGTAGAAGAAGAGTTGCAGGGAAGTTCAAATACCTTTTCTTTGAATCACTGAGGAATTGAAATCTCGGGGACGAATATACCTTCAGTCCAAGATTAAATCTTTGCCCACCCGGATAGATCTCTCTCACTGACCTAGCAGCCGGAGCGTAGCACGAACAAAAAGTCTCTGCCACAGACTTGAGAAGAACAATTTAACTGTATGATCCTCTGCCACAGGACATAGTAGTTTTAGATGAACAGCAGCACAGTACCAGAACCTTTAAGCCGACCCGGCAGTACTTGTACGATAGTGCGATAGATTAGGTTAAGATGCATCCTCCAATTGAGTCACCAGGCCCCTCTTGACACCAGCTTTCTGCACGGTCCATTCCAAGATGGGTCCTCCCCAGGGTCTTCTCAATTGTCCGGTTTCTTCCCGCAGGACAGACAGCACAGGACCATCTCTGTAGTAGTAGGCCCCAGACAGGCTTCTGGGCCTACTTGCACGGCTGCAGCAATGCAGCCCTCCGGCCTGGAGGGCCACGAGGTAGAACTGACCTCTAGCACATGGCATCTGTCCCTTAAGTACTCTCTCCCATAATGCATACCAGTGGATCACCTCTGCCGAGTTACCTCTGGGAAAGAAGAGCACTCAATATACTTCAGCTTGTTGCTTTTCCAACACTGATCTATGGTGACAATGACACCTACAGCCAACAGTGTGGAACTGCATGCAACACAGCCAATGCTGGAACAGAGGCTAATTTTAGCCATAGATTAACTCTGAATTATATACAGAACAGATAACCCACTAAATTTACAAATAAGCGCCTGATCAAAAATGTGTCAGCGCTACATATGCAATCAGGCAGGTCCTTGCACTACATAGTTGAAGGTAAATCTAAAGGAAATTGAACAAGAACAATTTATAATGTATGGCCTGCTTAGGAATTAAAGTGATTGTAAAGTCTCCTTTTTTTTTTTTTCTATAAAAATAACAAACTCACACACACTTTCACAGAGCAGCCCAGATCCTCCTCTTCTCGGGTTCCTCTTCGGTGCTCCTGGCCCCTCCCTCCTGTCAAGTGCCCCCACAGCAAGCAGCTTGCTATGGGGGCACCCTAGCTGAACCGTAGCTCCGCATGTCCATTCAGCCACAGAGCCGTTGGCTCCCCCCCTCCCCTATCTCTCCTGATTGGTTAGCTAACTTTGACAGCAGCGGAGCCAATGGCATCGCTGCTGTGTCTCAGACAATCAGGACGGAGAGTCTTGGACAGCCAAGACACTCGTGGACATTGCTGGATAGAGATGGGGCCTAGGTAGGTATTGGGGGGCTGCTGCACACAGAAGGCTTTTTATCTTAATGCATTAACATAAAAAACCTTCTGACTTTACAACCACTTTGAGAGGTTTCCAATAGTATTTGTCTCCTAGGTAAATCCTTAGACACAAAACAAGAGGATGGCCTTCATTCATCATAGAGTGGGTGCTGCATAAGGCCCCTTTCACACGAGGCGGGCTCCGTTTCTACGGAGCCCGCCTCGGTCCGCCGGCTCAGCGGGAGATCAGTCCGTTGATCTCCGCTGAGCCGGCGGATGACAGGTCCCTCTCTGCTCACTGAGCGGGGAGGGGCTTGTCAGGCGCCGCTGCCGCCTATGGAGGGATCGGACGAAAACGGACAGCGTGTCCGTTTTCGTCAGATCTCACCCGATCCGATCCGCCAGCGACGGATCTGGACGTAGAGCCATACGTCTGCTTTTAGCGGATCGGACGGGGTCGGATGTCAGCGGACATGTCTCCGCTGACATCCGACGCTCCATAGGCTAACATGGATCGCCCGTTCAGGTCCGCCGTCAAAACTGACAGGCGGACCTGAACGGTCTGATCGTGTGAAAGGGGCCTAAACTGTTGGCGCTATATAAATCATGTATTATAATAATAATGGTAAAGCCACCTGTCGGGGGTTTTTTTTATGTCCCATCAAGGAGATTTTCCTTTCCTTCCTGCCCCATAGACATAACAGGAAATAAGTAGGAATCTCTCCAAAACATTGATAAATAATTTCTTAGGCAAATGTACTCATTGGAAGATTTACCCCCAACTTCTGTTCTAATGACTAACATTTTAACTCCCCAGTGGGGACACAAACAGCAACACTTCCTGATTTCATTCAAAATTAAATGTATAGATAAAATAAATAAAAGTTTTGGCTGTACATTCACTTTAGGCTATGCTAAAATGACATTCAATAAAATTGGTCGCAAAAAACACTTTTTCAGACTTTTGTGTGCATCTAAATTCCATGGCAGCTTGAGAATCTTTCACCCTGCCTTCTGAGCACTACTGGGGGCACATGCATATAGGCTTGACCTGTATATGAAGTATAGGAAGGACCTATATAACAAACGCTCATAAGGATCAAGAATATATGCTCCCTATTTGGTTACTGACATTGTAAAATTTCAATAAGCAGAAATGTGAACCTATGAGCTACAGTAGGGCTCTCCAAACTTTCTAAACAAAGGGCCAGTTTACTGTCCTTCAGACTTTAGGGGGGCCATACTAGAGCCAGTGGGAGTAGAAAATGTCCTGGCGTCCAGTGGGAGTAAGCAATGCACCATCTTTGGTGTCAGTGGAAGGAATAGTGCCCCATTATTGGTATCAGTGGAAAGAATTCTGCCCCAATGTTGGTGTCAGTGGGATGAATTGTGCCCTTTTGTTTGTGTTAGTGGGAGTAATAGTGGCATATCATTGGTATCATTAGATAGTTTGTGTCAGTGGGAGGAATTGTGCCCTTTTTATGGTGTCAGTGGGAGGAATAGTGCTTCATTGTTAGTGTTAGCGACAGGAATTATGCCCCCCATTGTTGGTGTCAGTGGATAGAATAGTGCCCAAGGGCTGGATAAAGACAAGCAAAGGGCCGCAGTTTGGAGACTGCTGAGCTACACAACCTCTTTTGGTTAATTATAGTTTATCTTCAGAAGTTTGCTGCTTTGAAAACAGCTTACCTTGTTGTGCGTTGGCTTGTTGAGGCAATATTTGCTGTTCATCACTCAGGCATCTTATAATTTAATGCCTTCAAACTGGTTTCAGATAAGATGATACTATCAAAAATGAGAATACAGGAATCTATTGGTAAACTTTCCATCAGAAAAGCAAAGAAAAAAATATATATATATATTTGACAAACATTATCACTTTTGCATATTGCCTCTGTGACTGTAAACAATTACCAACATAAGAAAAGAGAGAAAGAAAAAGTTCATGCCAGTAAGTGCCACACACCCCCACCAGATGTTAACTCACCAGATAGCCTGTGACTCTTCCGCTAAGTAGAGTCTGAATGCACTCCAGTGACGCCTGTGTTAATTCACTCTTTTCCTATATCATTAATGTGAGTGGATCTAGGAAGAGAGTGAAGTAATACAGGCATCGCTGGAGTGGTGGAGTTGCAGCAGGGTGAAAAGTGCATTCAGACTCTACTTAGCGGAAGAGTCACAGGCTATCTGGTGAGTTACCATCTGGTGGGGGTGTGTGGCACTCACTTGGAGGACACGTTATTGGAATGGTCACAGAACTTGAACACAGCGATCTTTTGAGGATTTTGCATTTATGTGTACATCCAGCAAGCGCACAGTGAAACTTGACACTTTATTGGTGTGGACTTTTTCTTTTCTTGGTAATTATTTACAGTCACAGGCAGCGCCAGGACAAGATCCTCCGATGCCCAGGGCAAAGATGCCAGATTGCGCTGCGTCTCCCCTTCATTAAGTGAGAGAGAGAGAGCACAGCTGCACCTCCTCCCGACTCTTTCCTCCTCTCCTAGCACTGGACTGACAGAAGTAGTGATGCCACTGTCACTACTTCTGTCAGCTTTATAGTAGAAGGAATTTGCGATGCCCCCATCCCTACAATACAAGCTGTGCCCAGGGAAGCTGCCCCTTCAGCCCACCCCTTGTCCTGGCCCTGGTCACAGAGGCACTATGCAAATGTGATAGAACATTTGTTAATGTTTGTCAAATATATTTTTTTTTCTTTGTATAGAAGTACATTTTTATTTTATCTTTAACTTCCCATAGTGCTACTCCAGGTTTTTTCACATGCTATAGCATAAGGCTTACACAATGAGGAGCAGACTGTGGTCACATACACAATTTTTTCTGGCTTATAGTATTAGAATATTATATTCACAGTCTATGGTGCAGGTAATATTGCTTTTTCAGCAAACTTTCCACCAGCATGGGTATGTTCCTCTGCAAGGAGCAATCATCTGTTTCTGGCTCCTAACAGGATTATATAGGCATACGTACCTGTAGATTCCCATATGATATCTTACCATACTCTTTTTAGAGAAGATATGCTGACTACTCAACATTAAAGCAATCCTAATATTAGGATTGCCTTTATGTTACTCCCTGACTACACCAATACAGTCTCCGTTAGGCAGGAAAACTACTATATTTTGCCTTAGTTTCCTGTTAAGCAGGAGACCATGCTATGCTAATTATATACATTTTAACAACCTACCTAGGAGGGTGCTACATGTACAAGAAAATTGTATAATGTATGGCTTTAGACATGTGCAAATAGGTCTACCCTTAGACCAGAGTTGAGGACACTTACCAACTGGAACACTACCCGGACCTTACCCTTTTTTATGTGCTATGCATGTACAGGATTGCACCAGCTATTTTTTTAGCATCCTGTATATTAAGACACTATGCTTGTGTTCTAGGGAAAGGCTTTTGTGTTTGTTTTTTTTTAAAGTGGTAGTAATCTCTAGTCTAGGAGTTGAAAATCCACTGATAGGCAGGCTTTTTTTACAACAAGAGAGACCCTAGAGAAGGTAAAAACCTTGAGCCTTTACAACCACTTTAACCTCCCTGGCGGTATGATTATTTCATATTTTTGATGCTGAAAGCGGTACCATTATTTTGCATGGAAATTTGGCGTTTTATATTGTAGGCCTGTAACTCTTAGGAATAACACACTTAAATCTGTCCAAACAAGAGTCTAGTAGACATCTCGGGTATGAGAAAGTTTGAAACACAAAATCATAAATTATAATATAATAAATAACTAACTATAAATAATTATACCAAATAATAATATAATAATAATAATAATAAAAATTATTCAATAATGTAATCAAATCAAAAACACTGAAATTTGCTCAGTTGCAGAATTGTCGCTGTCATTACTTTTCAGGGTTTGATGACGGATCTCCCCACAAATCACTATCGCTCAATTCTGCGAGTTATTCTAATTTATTATTGCTGTTTTCTAGCTGGTCTAAAACCACTTTTGATGTAAAGGGACGGTTTTGGTTGCTATGGACAATCTCCAGTTTTCAGGCAGAAAGAACAGTTTTTATAATATAAAACTGCATGCAGGGCACTGGAGAAACCACTAGGGACAAAAGGGAGGTGAAATAATTTCATACAGTAATGTAATCTGTAAGATTACAGTATACTGTATGTATTGTGTGTGTTTCACTTTTTGAATTTGGTGCCGTTCTCCGTCCCCGTGCGTCGCAGTGCTCGCAGGGAACGGAGCCTGGCTCTGTGATGAATCGAGTGGAGGACGAGCCGCTCACACTGCGGGGAGACATCGCAGGATCCAGGGGACAAGGTAAGTAAGCTCTTCCTGGATCCTGTGATGCGATCCCGAGTCCGGCTCGGGGTTACCACTTTTGGTTCTGAAATTCTACCCCGAGCCAGACTTGGGAATACCGCCGAGAGGTTAAAAGGGAATGTATACCTCTAATCCACAGGTGTCCAACTGGCGGCCCTCCAGCTGTTGCGGAAATACAAATCCCATGAGGCATTGCAGGGCTGACAGTTACAAGCATGACTACCACAGGCAGAGGCATGATGGCACTTTAAGTTCCGCAACAGCTGGAGGGCCACCAGTTTGACACCCTGCAATGCTTTTTAGACTAAAATGTAAGAATGAACGTGATGTAAATACGTTTTTTAATGTTTTAAAAATCCTGCTTCTATGTATGATTGGTAATTGTCTATGTGCATGGGGATAACCATTTTTGCTTGCGACATACTGAGGCTCTTCCTGCTTCCTGCAGTGTACCTGTGCTGTCTGCTAGTAGCCCACCTCATTGAAGACTGTGCATTCCCTGCAATCAGGGAGGTATTAGAAACCCCTTCTCAGGTAAAATATCACAAGCTGGGACAAAGACAGCAATACAAAGTTCATAAAGAGTCCTAACATTCCTATTATATAAACATTTAAAAAAAATTCTATTGCTGCCTGTGCAGAGGAGAAATTTTCCTTCTCTCCCTGTCGGGGTCACTGCACAGGAAGTACATGGAGACACACAGCAATGAAAAACACCCACTTTATCCAAGCATGTATAAAAACGGTTTGACAGAAGTACTCAAATCCCTTATTGCACATTCTAATGAAAAACGTTTTATTTTAACAAGTAGGCATAATTAAAGTTTTCCCATGCAGTGGGGCTGTGCCTGCACTGGTTAACTGCTTGTTTTTGGCTAGGGAATTGGAGAAGCAAGATATACTTACCCGATTCTCCCTGCACAAGACCAGTCCCTGCGGCTTCTGCCCCCCACTGTCTAGCAGTCTTGTGCAATGAACTGTTCCTGACATCATCATGCCCCTAGACCTGCTCTGGAGGTGAGGACATCAGGAACAGTCCACCTCTGGATCGTGGGGGAGTACAGAGGCTCAGGAGAGTATACAGCTTTCTCCTCGACAAAACGAGCAGTTAACCTGTGCAGTGCATGCACAGCCCCACTCCATGGGGAAACTTTTTTTTTTTTTTGCAAGAAGTTGGGCTTTAAGTTATTCATGTCATGTTTTCCCTTTTCTAAAGTTCTATATAAGGCCTCTTTCACACGAGGGATCCGTATGTCCGTTTTTCATCCTTCCGTTTTCGGATGAAAAACGGACATACATGTATCCCTATGGAGCGTCGGATGTCAGCGGTGACATGTCCGCTGACATCCGACCCGCTCCGATCCGAAAAGTGTAACGGAGGAAAAACCTACTTTTTCCTCCATTTTCGGATCGGATCGGATGACGACGGACACTACGGACCGTCATCATCCGATCCCCCCATAGGGGAGAGCGGCGCTCTGACAGGTCCGTCGCTGCACAGCGTGCAGCGATGCACCTGTCATCTTCCTGCTCAGCGGGGATCGGCGGAGCTATCCCCGCTGAGCAAGCGGATGTTCACGGGGCGGATCATGACTGATCTGCCCCGTGTGAAAGAGGCCTTAGTGTATTAAGTGAAATATTTACAGGTAACACAACATTCAACCTACAGTACTGTGATATATTTATATAACATACCTCTTTCTGGCAAAACTAGAACTGGCCTTTTATCTGATCTGCAGTTACTGCACATTATTATGTATTGTAATAGTTTTATATAGCTCTTTGTGACACAAGCAATGGACATAATCTCTGTTAGTCTGTATTTTGTAAAACAGACACACTATATTGTAGTTCTTCAGTGACAACTGTAGAACACACTTACCCTACTCGTCAATGAATACTGGGGGCCACATCATACTGCACAGTGACTACTATAGAACACACCCTACTGTTCAGTGACTATAGACATCTTCATATTCTTCGGTGACTACTGTAGACCACATCCTACTCTTCAATAACTTCTGTATACCACATTCTACTCTTAATTACTGTAGACCACATCCTACTCTTCAATAACTACTGAAGACCACATTCTACTGTTCAGTGACTACTGTAGGCCACATCCTACTTTTCATTGACTACTCTAGACCTTATCCTACTGTTCAGTGACTACTGTAGGCCAAGTCCTACTCTTCAATAACTACTGTAAACCACATTCTACTCTTCAATAACTACTGTATACCACATCCTACTGTTCAGTGACTACTGTAGGCCACGTTCTACTCTTCAGGGACTACTGTAAACCATGTTCTACTCTTCAGTGACTACTGTAGACCACATCCAACTCTTCAATAACTACCGGAAAAACCACATCCTACTGTTCAGTGACTACTGTAGACCACGTTCTACTCTTCAATAACTACTGTAAACCTCATCCTACTGATCAGTGGCTACTGTAGATTACACTTTTTAAGTATTCTGTTATTTTATATTATTGTCTATTTTAAATACTAAAACGTAAAAGTAACTTTCTTATAACTGAAGTGTGGAAATGTGTGTTCATTTTAAACTTGACCTGTAATGCTGTATTTATTAAACAGAATCTGTCCGTGTGTGTTTTCATAATGCTCTTGCATAACCCAAAATAAAGACTACACCTATTGTCTGTGTATACATTGACTAATGAACTATTTTCAGAAAGACCGAGCTATGTTCTGTAATCAGGACACAGACTGCCCCTGCCACATGATCAATGTCTTGACTCATCACCATATTGCAGTTTTTCAGTTACACACGGCAACCATCTCTCTCCACAACATTGAAGCATCCTGTGAGTGTTATGGGCTGGGCACACACATTATATATATATATATATATATATATATATATATATATATATATATATATATAATCATGTTGGCCCTATTCAGATCCTTTTGTGTGCGTACAAGCCACAATCATCACATGTGATCACTTGCTATGCGAAAAGTCACAAAAAACTGTGGTCGCCAATGGCCTGTCATTGCACTGTATGGGCTCTGCTATCTGCACACAACTGTCAGTCCCAGCTGCAGAATCAGTAGATTTTTGACACTGGGATTTGCAGTATGCCTGTGTGTATGTCATCTTAAATGCCAGAACTGCTTTATTTCTGGTCCAGATCTTAATCTGACTCATGATTTCAGTAAACAGTCACAAATCAATATACATTATATGCACATGATTGGTTATATTGTATTTGGGACTCATTCCTTCTCATCCTGATGTCAAATGAAAAGTTGCTGCTGAGATACCAAAGAAATAATCAGCAAAGAAGTGTTGCAGCAGACCCAATTGATGTGGGGATAACCATTGCTGACAGTCTTCAGAAATTTCTAGTTGCCTAGCTGTGACAGCACTGACAGTCCCATATTTCTCTAAACTAAATCCTTCCCTTCCACTTTCTTTGAAGATGCTGCTTGCTGAAGTGAAGGTATTGCTTGTATCACTGTTGCTTACAGTCAGAAAAGACAAACTGAACACAGCTTGATATTATGTGGATTTATTTTTTTACTTTGACTGTTCTCCCTTAAAGCCGTATTTAGCCCAAAAGCAAACATATTACAGCTTACTAGTTCTTAGATGTGATTGCTGCATTATTTTCCTTTTTAGGCATTCTTTTATTTTCACCAGGTAATCTAGCCATTAAGTCTTTTGTTTTCCAAGAGAACAAATTGCCCTGCATGTGTAGCAAACATAGGGTTGAGACAGTGGTGGAACTACTAGGGTCACAAAGGTCGGTGCCTGGAGTTCCGCCACTGTGTGGGGGCGGGCCCAGGAGCCCAGACTGTGGCTCCCCAACAGCTGCAGGGCTCTGAGCTGGGAGTGTCTCTCACAGCCCAAAGCCAGCAGCTAAGCTGCAATATACAGGGGTTGATTTAGTAAAGGCAAATCCACTTTGCACTACAAGTGCACTTGCAAATGCAGTCGCTGTAGATCTGTGGGGAAGATCTGAAATGAGGGGAAGCTCTGCTGATTTTATCATCCAATCATGGCCTCCGTGATTATTATCCTGGTTCTCCTCCTACCTATCTCAGCGCACTTTCAACTCCATCTCCTTCGCTCCCCTTCCTCTTTCTGTTGGGGTACCCCAAGGCTCCGTCCTTGGGCCTCTCCTTTTCTCACTCTATACCTCTTCCCTGGGCCAGTTGATAACCTCCCATGGCTTCCAATACCACCTCTATGCCGATGACACACAGATCTATCTCTCCACTCAACTCACCCCCACTATCTCCTTACGGATCTCAAACTTGATGAATGACATATTGATATGGATGTCACACCACTTCCTCAAACTTAATCTTTCTAAAACTGAGCTTGTTATATTTCCTCCTTCACGGTCCCCCTCCTGTGACTTCACCATTAATATCAACAACACAACCATTGGTCCCTCCACACATGCCAGGGTGCTGGGTGTAATCCTTGACTCTGACCTCTCCTTCAGCCCCCATATCCAATCACTGGCTAAATCCTGCCGCCTTAACCTCCGCAACATCTCCAGAATTCAACCCTTCCTGACTAATGACACCACAAAGCAACTTATTCACTCCTTAATTATTTCCCACGTCGACTACTGCAACTCTCTCCTTAATGGCCTACCCTTAAGCAGGCTATCCCCCCTTCAGTCTATAATGAATGCTGCTGCTAGACTAATACACCTCACTAATCGATCTGTGACTGCTGCTCCTCTCTGCCAATCCCTTCACTGGCTTCCCCTACCCCACCGTGTAAAATTCAAAATGCTAACCATAACATACAAGGCCATTCACAACATCGCCCCCATCTACATCACCAACCTCATCTGCAGATATCGCCCAAATCGCCACCTCCGCTCCTCCCAGGTCCTCCTGCTCTCTAGCTCCCTTGTTACCTCCTCCCATGCTCGCCTTCAGGACTTCTCCAGAGCCTCTCCCATCCTCTGGAATTCCCTACCCCAGTATATCCGATCAGCCCCTACCCTGTCCACCTTTAGGAGATCCCTGAAAACTCATTTATTCAGGGAAGCCTATCCCACACCCACATAACTGTCCCTGAGCCACCCCCATCAAATCATTCTTTGCAGCTATTACCTTTTGTACCACCACCCCCTCCCTTTAGAATGTAAGCTCTACGAGCAGGGCCCTCCTGTACCTTTTGTATTGAACTGTACTGTAATTGTGTTGTCCCCCTTATACATTGTAAAGCGCTGCGTAAACTGTTGGCGCTATATAAATCTCATATAATAATAATAATAATGTACAAGCAAAAATGCTGTTTTTTATTTTGCTTGCATGTCCCCCTCAGATCTACAGCGACTGCACTTCTAAGTGCACTTGTAGTGCAAAGTGGATTTGCCTTTAGTAAATGGACCCCACAGTTGTGGCAAAAAGTTTTGCGAATGACACAAATATACAATTTTCACAAAGTTTGCTGCCTCAGTTTTTATGATGGCAATTTGCATATACTCCAGAATGTTATGAAGAGTGATCAGATGAATTGCAAAATCCCTCTTTGCCATGAAAATGAACCTAATCCCATAAAAAAAAAAACATTTCTACTGCATTTGTTAAAAAAGGCTTCAATGCGCCCATGAAAGTCCAGCAAGTGCCAGGACCATCTCCTACAGTTGATTTAGCTACTGGATTGGGGCACCACCAGTGCAGAGCTTGCTCAGAAATGGCAGCAGGCAGGTGTGAGTACATCTGCACGCACAGCTAGGCAAAGACTTTTGGAGGATGGCCTGGTGTCAAGAAGGGCAGCAAAGAAGCAACTTCTCTCCAGGGAAAAAAAAAAAAAAAAAAATCAGGGACAGACCGATATTAAGCAAAAGGTACAGGGATTGGATTGCCGAGAACTGGGGTAAAGTCATTTTCTCTGATGAATCCCCTTTCTGATTGTTTGGGGCATCTGGAAATAAAACCTTGTCCAGGGAAGAAAATGAGCACTACCATCAGTCCTGTGTCATGCCAACAGTAAAGCATCCTGAGACCATTCATGTGTGGGGTAGCTTCTCAGCCAAGAGCGGAAGAGCAGAACACAGCCATGAATAAAGAATGGTACAACAACATCCTCCCAGAGCAACATCTCCCAACCATCCAAGAACAGTTTGGTTTCCAGGATAATGGAGCACCTTGCCATAAGGCAAAAATTATAACTAAGCTTGGGGAACAAAACATCATCATTTTGGGTCCATAGCCAGAAAACTCACTAGTCCTTAATCCCGTTGAGAACGTGTGATCAATCCTCAAGAGGCGAGTGAACAAAAAAAACCCTACAAATTCTGACAAACTCCAAGCATTAATTATGCAAGAATGGGCTGCGATCAGTCAGGATGTGGCCCAGAAGATTGACAGCATGCCAGGGGGAACTGCAGAGGTCTTGAAAAAGAAGGGCCAACACTGCAAGTTTTGACTCTTTGCATAAACTTAATGTAATTGTCAATAAAAGCCTTTGACACGCATGAAATGCTTGTAATAAAACTTCAGTATACCATAGTAACATCTGACAAAAAGATCTAAAAACAATGAAGCAGCAGACTTTGTGAAAATTAATATTTGTGTCAGTCTCAAAACTTTTGGCCATGGCTGTAGTACATTTTTGGGTTTAAGTCTTTCAAAAGAAAACTGGATTTCATAACAAGCAAAAGAAGCCAGAGGTGTTGTCTATTGCAGCTTCAAGCTGTCACTTCTAGTATAGAAGCAAGCACCAGGTTTTTTACATTAAGATTCTTTAAGCTCAATTCAGTACGATGAAACACATTACTTGCTCTGATCACAATTTTCAGGCATGGTACTGCTTCCGTCAGCTCTCATAGGCTCTTGTTGATTAAAATTCAGTTACAGCAAATAATGGTATTTATAGTATACCAAATTAAGCTTTAAGAAACACTGTCAATTTGCCATTTTAAGAAAGCGTGGCAGTGTCTCAAGTTTTGTAAAGGTGTATTTCCACTAACACATACTCACCTTACCAGAGCATCGCCGCTGCTTCTTCTGCCACCTCAGCTGGTAAAAAAAAATTAAAAAATTCTCCTAAATATGGAGGGAACAAGTAACTACCGCTCATTTCTGGGGTCTAGCAACCGCTCGCTAAGCCCAAGCACACATGACAGAGGAAGTGCCTTCACTGTTCCCCTTAGTGTCCGATGCCCGCAAACCCCTGGGCTACTGGTGGAAAACAACTGGCAAGGTGAGTTGGGGGCCCCTTTATACAGATAGTCACTTTGCCCTAAATTGGCATGGTGAAAGGGGTTGATTTACTAAAACTGGTACAGCTCTGCATAGAAACCGATCAGCTTCCATTTTTTTTTTTTTTTTTTTTTCAAAGCTTAAATTGAACAAGCTGAAGTTTGAAGCTGATTGGCTACCATGCACAGCTTCACCAGATATTACACTCTCCAGTTTTAGTAAATCAACTCCAGTGTTTCTTTAAAAAAAAAGAAAAAAATTGTAGATTTTTGTACAACACCCAGAGAAAAAAAAGAACTGACAGTCTTTCATAAAATTAACATTTATTACGATTTTCAGACTGACAGAAAATTCAATAATAAAAACAAACTTCCATTATGAATGATTGATTCCTGGTTATATATAACTGCATGACACTCCACATTAGAGATGAGCTTGAGCAGTCTCCAAATTCCCCTGTAGCCAAGCTTGCACTCTTTTTTTACTCCAACGAGCTACAGGTCGGGTCATTCTTGTTCCGTAGTCCATATAAACAAGAGAGGAGGGCAGCGGAGCAGGAATGACTAGGCCCACAGTTCACTAGAATGAAAAAAAACCCCAAAAAACTCAAGAGCGCCCAAGTTCATCTCTACTCCACAGTATTTATGATTCCAGAGGAACCAGTCACAAAGAATGCGTATGGAAACTTGCATGTTATTTGCTTTTCAAACACTATCTCAGGTCAAAAGGCAGATTTATTTTAAAAGAACACCACAATTCAAACAATTTAACATTTATTTTAAACATATGGTGTTGAACATTTGGAAATGAATATATGGACACCCGTATTCCAAATGCAAGCTTCTTTCTTCTTTTTTTAATTCAGCACATGCTGAAACACATAAAGCAGGTATATGTGAACAAAGGTTTAGATGTTATAAGGTGAGAAATAGCACAGTAGAATATTACAGCCTGCCCCGATCTTAAATCACTGCATTAAAAAAATAAAATACAATTCAGGGAGTGGTGCAGGGGGTAATGTTGTCACTTTCTCCTAAATGTTAAGGAGAGGGCAACCACAGTCCTTTCTGCAAGATCCTAAAAGAAGTATCCCAAATCTCATGCACACATTTTCTAGTAGAAAGCAAGGGCATCCTTTCGTGAGATTTGTAATCGTCAGTGTTTCCGGGATCTCATTGCAAGGATAACCCTCGCATAGGCGATGTGGGCAGAGAGGCAAATATATATTCTAACTTTTCCATGTTTTTTTTTTAGATGGGATAATTATGCTATATCAGGAATCCAATATGTCATTCAAAAGCAGTATACAGTTAGACTGGCCATAAACAGCTCTATCTAGACGGAATTAGCTTAATGCCACGTTCATATGAGAATTGTGCCATCTGCCAGTCTACAGCTTACCACCCACATGTTGCAATCTTACTGCAAAATTTCCTTTAACACCAAAAGTGCATTTATTACAAGGGCCTGACTAGATGCCAATTACATGGATAGGTAGGTCCTCAAAATATATAGTTTGGTAAGCCTAAAGTAGATTGTACAGTCAGATTGTATCTGGTGAGCTTATGGTTAGCCTTGTCAAGACTCGAAAATAACTCAGATACAAATACCAGCCCCAACCACACACATAAAAAATCCATACATGCCCACATTATGAATACGGTATCTTGCAGAGAGCTATATTTTTCTACCTTACAGCCTCTGTACCAGAAATGGAAAGATGTGTCACTGTTACAACATACAGATATGGGATCCCAAATACAGAAAGGATTTAGGATTTGTTTACAAGCCAGTATACTCCCTCCAACCCAGATTTGTGAAAAAGAAGGTGGAGATACAGTAGAAGAAACAGAGCTGGTTATTTATTTAATAGTAACAGTTCTGTGTGTGTATTTGTGTATGTATACACATCATCCACTCATCCTAAAAGTTGCCCACAGAGAGATAATAATCATGGTCTTATCCTACCAGGCTGGAGATATTTCCTAACTGTGTCTGCAGAGATAAAATGATCATGGTCCCATCCTACCAGGCTGGAGATGAACTCATGCCTATGAGCATGTGCTAACAGATCTAGGGAGACAAGGTGATGGGACATTGTTTCAGGAAGGGATGCGGTTCTCTGTGACTTTTACTTACAAAACATTCAAAGGCTCACAGCAATTGTTTATGAATTGTAGTATTTCTACCATTTACATGGACTCTAAAATTGACCTTCATACCAAAATAACAAAAAATGGACCAAACAGCAGAATACTATTTTAAAGTGTTAGTTCACCTTTACAGAACACCTGTAAAGGTGACCCAACACCACCTCCCAGTCCCTGCTGTATATACCTCCGGCAAGCCTGAGCGGTCAGGGCTTCCGCAAGCATTCCACCAGTCTGGAGATTTGAAATCCCTGATGCTTTCTCTCCTTGCCGTCCAGCACTGCCAGGACAGACCAGACAGATACTAATTAGTCAGAACCATCACATGGACAGCACTGACCAAACAGAATCCATCGGGTCTGTTCTTGCAGATCTGAACAGCAATGAGAGAAAGCAGCAGGGATTTCAAATCTCCAGACTAGTGGAGCGGTTTGCGGAAGCCATGACAGCTCAGGATCACGGGAGGTATATACAGCAAGGACTGGGGGGGTGAGGAAGGGGTCTGTCATTAGGTCACCTTTACAGATGTTCTGTAAAGGTGAACTAACCCTTTGAGTAGAGTATCTGTATAGAGCAAAACAAAAAAAATTGAATTTTAACGTGAACCTGTCAGACTTATTCAGTGTATAGGACTATTTTTAAACCCTCAAAATCCATTTTAGATCTCTGAAGAGCTCCCCGGGCATACTGTCAGATAAAACTCTGCTCCAGCTCAGCCCCCGTTCACACCGGTTTGACTTGCCATGTGATTTGACAGTTAGAATGTATGAAGGTAAAAAAACTTGTGCCTTTACAACCACTTCAAAGTAATTAATACATGGGACTTTACAACCACTTTAAGGCAATGCTGTTTATGTCTAGAGGGAATGAGGGTCCCCTTGACAACACTAACTTGAACAGTTACAGAACATATCAGAAACCATAAAAACTTTCATAAATACTTTTCAGAAATCAAACATGAAATGTTAACTGAAGTAGGCAATATACAGTATAGTTCCCGTATCTAAGGTATGGCAGCAGGTGCAGAAAGTTGTTCCATGGCAAGTACCGAAGGGTCCCTTTTGATAGAATATGTGCAGGCAAGTAAACAAACATACTGTACAATATATCCATTTGTAGAGATGTCAAACACATGGTAAAGTAGTGGTTTAACAGGCCAGGCTACTTCCTTATAGCCAACACTTAAAAGTCCCTAGAATTCTGCATAATAGATCCCATATCTGCATGTATTATTGTTTTATAAATTCACAGTTCAGCACTCTAGGCTCACTTCATAGACTTTATATACAACACTAAAGTGCTTTAGAGGGTTTGGATTCCTTGTAGTGCAAAAAAATTACTGTATGCAAAAAGGACATTAATAACCTTCCTCCTATTAAAAGATAAAACAAAGATCAGATACTAACAGCAGCAGCGCTGCTTCCTATTTCTGCTGCGGTTTGCCAACCACGAATGTAGGGTCTGCCTAGAAAAGACAAACAGTTTTACATTCCAATTTATGACAGGTCTATTTTACTTCCCTATATACTAAATAAATGTTATTAATTGTGCCTTTAGTTAAATGAGGTAGTGCATGTTCATGCTTTAACTAGAAAGCAATTATACTGAAATATGCATACCATTGAGAGGATTTTCCCAGCCGATCGCTACTTCTCCCTCAAGGTTTTTGTCAGCTCATCTCTTACTATACACACAAATGAACTTCATTGCTTCTGTGGCTGATATGATACAAGTAAGGCACAGCTGAGACTTATCTGAGCAGTTATTCATTCTCCCACATATGTAGAAAAAGGACACTAAGCTGAACCCTTACGATGACAGGACCATGTGATTAATTTCAAATCACTGTGCGCCATGCTATTCATCCTTTGTCAGAAATACAACTCTCCTAAACAAAAACAAAAAAAGACCCACACACGCTGACAGGCAACAGCAGCAATGTGACTGGGAATGGGAAGAGGTTGACAGAAAACTTTATATAGAACTCATATTCTTAAGTACAAAACCCAGAGCAAGGAAGCCAATGACACTCAGCCCAATACAAGATGGATTATGATTAACTGCACTTAAAAGAACTCTTCATTGAACAAGAGTGATAGTGCTAAAGAAGAACTATCATTACAAATGGTACACCGTTCTGTCTCCCAAGGGATAAAGTTCATGTAGTACTTTGTCCCATGTTGCTGGGCCCTTCCCAAGTCTAGTTGCGAGGTCCAATCTGATCCCCCACGGCAAATCTGACAACACCTAGGAAGGAGACAGGCTCTAGAAGGGAATGCGATATTGTAAGCATGTCTCAGCTCAGAGCAAGCCTATGACATCACATTCCCAGAGAAACAGAATGCTGACACATACCTCCTCCCCTCCCTGTGTATTCATGTCTCCAGAAAATCATCTAAGCCGAGACAGGCTGCATTATAATGAGTTTGTCTCCTTCCTAGTTGTTGGATTTATACAGGGAAGGAGGTAGGGGCTAAGTCAGGCCTCAAACTAGACTTAAGCTAGTCATAGATGGATTGATTCAGACCAGACAAATTTTGGTCCATCTATAGTCATTCCTGCTCCACAAAAGCCAATCAACTTCTGTCAAGTGGGAATGTTGGAAAATCTTCATTTGATCAGTGGATGCAGCCACTCGGCTGAGGTGCTGATCAGTGTATTCTAACAGAGGAGTCCCGGCTGTCAGAATACAATGGCACAACAGGGAGGACTCCTCCAGCCACCTTGTGTGGAAGGGCCATTCATTGTTTTTCAATGAGCCCTGTGGCTGATCGAGAAAAAAAAAACGACCCATCTATGGCAAGCCTTAGGCAGCACCTAGCAACATGAGACAAAAGTACTACATGTACTTTGTTCCATGGGTGGCAAAACGGTGTAATAAAAACATGACAACGTTCTTTTAGTCTTTTTTTTTTCTTTACCAGGTAAAGTGCTGAATAATTACACCAGGACTGTACAGGTATGTATAATAGTACACAACATTACATGGCTTTAGTAGTGTTGGGTGAGATTTTTTTTTAATTAGTAAAGCATGCGTTCCAAAAAGACATCTGCTTTTGGTTCACAAGTACCTATACTCCCCATGACTGCATACCACTATATAACAAATCTCTACCTGTTTTGCCTTAGCAAGAACTATTAGTAATATTAGTGCTCATGTACACAGGGCAGCTTAAAACCTTTTCTAAACACTGGAAACTGACAGCTGGTGAAAAACGTCCGTTTTACAGCTTTTTGCATACCACATTTATGCAAGTTTAGCAGCAGGTATGAGCATCTGAAGTTAGAAGCATTTTTTAAAGATAACCTCAGGAGACCCTCCCAAATGCCCACAATGCATGAAATTATTAACCATTTCAGACATTCTGTGAGAGGAGACAGAGAAAGCAGTGTGCTTGTAGATAGCAGTTTTATATTTTGTTTTTTCACTATGGATCCCATCATGAGCATGTGTGAGGAAATGCTCCTGATGTTGCTGAGGCTCTGAAGATGTAGAAAATTACATGAGAGGACCTGAGTTTGTTGCTACTGGACTCATCCATTGATGCAGGCAAATGTATGTGGCAAAATTTGTTTTTGTTTTTTTTTACAACATTTTTATATGTCCAAAAATTATCAGAAATGTTTTCCCCCTTAAAAACGCAAATGCGCATAAACGCAGTTTACAAGCATTTGGCGTTTGAAATGCTGTACAGTCCTGAATGTTATTTTTCTGCTTTCAAAAAAATGCCTGTAACCTCAACTGCCTCTAAACTAATATAAACGACTGAGTGTACATGTACACATAAGATAGCATAGAGGAGAGTACCAGGGCTGCTGAAAAAAACACCAACTGCTCCTAAACTTCAGTTTAGCAGCTGTAGTGTACACGAGGCCTTAGTCATGCAAAAAAAGTAGGCAAAAAAACTAAACAAAATCACATTGCTATAAAAATGCAGATTAACCATCACACTTGTGGTTTTAAATATAAAGCAGAACTCCATGCAAAACGGTGTATGTCTGCATACTATTATTCCTGCTAAAGTATTTGTTTGCCACTCACACTCCACTGCCACACTGCGTAAGCAAGCACAGTGCAAAAAAATTCTTCTTTCAACCTAATGTTCTACCTTTCGGCTTAGTGGACTTTTAGGGAGCTATATCGCACTGCTGATGCCCTCCCTCCTCCCAGAAGCTGCGTAATCCCCTCCCTGCAGCTCCCAGCACCTGAAAACGTGGCATACTGGCAACATACAGGCAGATTTTGTCTCAAGTTTGAGCGGTTAGATCCACAAAATCTACAAATGTGTAGAGAGGCTCTATCTGATTGGATATAATATGAATGGTTTGTTTAGGAAGGCCCCAACACTACAATGTTGTAAATACATTATGCCGATCTGAAGGACAACTGTAAAAGTAAAGCTGAACAGGACCAAAGTGGCTCCCAATGCAGGACTTCCCACTCTCTGTCTGATCTCTGCTGTGCAGCAAACTGAACCAAATATAAATAAAGGTTATATCAGGAGCATTTTACAATGCATTTTTAAAGAACAAATATCTGGATTATGTTTACTTTAACATTTGCCAACAGGTCTGCTGCATATATTCTTTAAAAGATTGCATTATTTGGATTTTGCCCTACTGATCATTTTTGCACAAATTTAATGCTACATATTCATATTTACAGTACCATCATCACAGCTACAATGTGACGCCTGCTAACCGTACTAAACTTTTTACATGGGATATTAATCTGCTTATCTTTATAACAGTTGCCAATTTAACACAAAATGTACTTTACATATGTTTTATGCTTGATGGAAAAACTTGGTCACTATATACTGCCCCCCAGATAATAAAAGAGTGCAGCCAGGCTAAAGTGTTGTTGCCAGCTACAGACAAGGATGCTATACTAACAGTTGGAAAAAGATGCACATTTTGTGTGTAAAGTGAAATCATTTTCACTTTAAACAGAAATCCATATTAGTGATCATTTAAAACCATGGTAGAGCTCTTGCTACCATTAACTGTATGAACTCACTGCAGTACTACATTCAGCCAGCATGAGATGCCACAGGTGAGCTCTAAATTTACAGTTCACACTCCTAAGAAAGGTGACATACTCATACATGTTGCTGTAATAATGCTAAAAGTCCCATTTTAAAAATGCCAAACTAAAGCCTGTGATACATGGATCAAAACTCAGCCGGGTCAGCCTTGACTGGCTTCATTTCTATCGATGTCTGGGCACCCTGGTTATACACAAGTCAATCTATCTGGTGCAACCAGCCTGTCGGGGTTTTCCCGAATGATTAGTGCTGCCAGGTGGGAATCCTCCATCAAAAAAAAAATTGCTCGTTGTGCCTATGTGCCCTATTTGATTTGATATTATCAGAATGTATGTTTTTTTCTACCTGATATGTATGGTTTGAAAATCCTTAATAAAAATTATTCAACATTTTTAAAAGAAATTGCTCGATCTAGCAATTTTCTTTCCTCCCACCTGTGATGGAAGGAAACAAAATTACATAATCTATGGCCTGCCTTAAGCACCTGGAACACAAACCGCTCATCTACAGTGGGGCAAAAAAGTATTTAGTTAGCCACCAATTGTGCAAGTTCTCCCACTTAAAAAGATGAGCGAGGCTTGTAATTGTCATCATAGGTATACCTCAACTATGAAAACAAAATTAGGAATCAAATCCAGACAATCACATTGTCTGATTTTTGAAAGAATTAATTTGCAAATTATGGTGTAAAATAAGTATTTGGTCACCAACAAACAAGCAAGATTTCTGGCTCTCACAGGCCTGTATCTTCTTATTTAAGAGGCTCCCCTGTCCTCCACTCATTACTTGTATTAATGGCACCTGTTTGAACTTGTTATCAGTATAAAAGACACCTGTGCACAACCTCAAACAGTCACACTCCAAACTCCACTGTGGTGAAGACCAAAGAGCTGTCGAAGGACACCAGAAACAAAATTGTAGACCTGCACCAGGCTGGGAAGACTGAATCTGCAATAGGCAAGCAGCTTGGTGTGAAGAAATCAACTGTGGGAGCAATAATTAGAAAATGGAAGACATACAAACCACTGATAATCTCCTTTGATCTGGGGCTCCACGCAAGATCTCACCCCGTGGGGTCAAAATGATCACAAGAACGGTGGGCAAAAATCCCAGAACCACACGGGGGACCTAATGAATGACCTGCAGAGAGCTGGGACCAACGTAACAAAGGCTACCATCAGTAAAACACTACGCCGCCAGGGACTCAGATCCTGCAGTGCCAGATGTGTCCGCCTGCTTAAGCCAGTACATGTCTGGGCCCATCTGAGGTTTGCTAGAGAGCATTTGGATAATCCAGAAGAGGAATGCAAGAATTGCATATGGTTAGATGAAACTAAAGTAGAACTTTTTGGTAGAAACACAACTCGTCGTGTTGGAGGAGAGATAATGCTGAGTTGCAACCAAAGAACACCATACCTACTGTGAAGCATGGGGTGGCAACATCATGCTTTGTGGGTATTTCTCTGCAAAGGGAACAGGACGACTGATCCGTGTACATGAAAGAATGAATGGGGTCATGTATCGTGAGATTTTGAGTGCAAACCTCCTCCCATCAGCAAGGGCATTGAAGATGAAACGTGGCTGGGTCTTTCAGCATAACAATGATCCCAAACACACCGCTCGGGCAACGGAGTGGCTTCATAAGAAGCACTTCAAGGTTCTGGAGTAGCCTAGCCAGTCTCCAGATCTCAACCCCATAGAAAACCTTTGGAGGGAGTTGAAAGTCCGTGTTGCCCAGAGACAGCCCCAAAACATCACTGCTCTAGAGGAGATCTGCATGGAGAAATGGGCCAACATACCAGCAACAGTGTGTGACAACCTTGTGAAGACTTACAGAAAAGGTTTGACCTCTGTCATTGCCAACAAAGGATATATAACAAAGTACTGAGATGAACTTTTGATATTGACAAAATACTTATTTTGTCAATATCAAAATACTTATTTTCCACCATAATTTGCAAATAAATTCTTTCAAAAATCACAAAAATGTGATTGCTTGGAATTGTTTCCACATTTTGTCTCTCATAGTTGAGGTATACCTATGATGACAATTACAGGCCTCTTTCATCTTTTTAAGTGGGAGAACTTGCACAACTGGTGGCTAACTAAATACTTTTTTTGCCCCACTGTATATCAGCATTACCTTTTGCACGTTATTATCCTATTTTTGGATGTCATTTTCAGTGTACTGCCTAATTTTAGTGGTCATTATGAGCCTTACAAATTTTAAAGAATTTCCTGTAAAAGGCTTAATGTGGTCATAACATGTTTCCTGTACATCATGGCAGTTGGCCTCGCAATGCAGAAATTAGCAAAAGTGCATAATCTATACAGGACCGGGTCAATCCATAAAATCATATTTTATTCTGAAGCATTCAAACAAGAGCTATTTTACTTCTCCAACTTATTTAAAATGTAAGCTCTCGTGAACATGGCTCTCTTTCACACATTGTCAATGAATCGCTGTGTGCACAAATTTTTGTTCTGCGACTTTAAAGTGCTGCAAAATATCTCAGCAGTAAAATATTAAAAAAAAAAAAAAAAAAAAAAACTCTAGTTAAAGGCCAACCCCCACCCAAAAGTATTTCAGTTTTCCATGAAGCATGACAACCTCAATCAGATATTTCTTATTACAGAGCCAAATGAGCATTGTCACACTTCACTGATGGATTCCCCCAGCCGGTTGAAATGAACGAATATTTGGGGATTCCAGCCGTGTGACTGTGATGGTGATGCCTACTTATGGCCTTATGGGAGAAAGCAGAGCCACAAAGTGGAAATCTCATTACAGCAGGCTCCAGCCAGTGGAGCGTATTCCAGCACATTTGTATTAACACTGGCACCCAGGTATAGTAAAACAACTTCTGTGTTATGTATAAAATGTTATCAATTTTATATATTTGGATTATGGTATCCCTCAAAACATGAAACACTTTTCAGTGTCACAGGAGATATAACCTGAGTTTCGGGATCTTTAAACACCCTGGCCCAGTGCTTCTGGATTAGACAGGTTATAGATGCCAACCTATCCAAGTGTGTGCGGCATTCATAAATCTGAGTGCAAGATTCCTTTTCTGCTGTACAAGAGTAAAAACTCCATCAGTCTGTATAAACTAGTCAAATAATTAAAATAAATAATTCACTGTAAATCTTAAAATAGAACTTTCTGCTGTGCAATAAATAAAATCTTTTCTAAAATAACTCAAAAAATAAAACAATCTGTGGTGAGAAAACCACTTGGCTTATAGGCTTTCCCCAAGATGCATTCTCTTATTCTTAAGGGATAAATCATCTTGTGCATTGTTTTTCAAGGGTCCATCTGCAAAATGAATAACAAAAGAAGAGAAATCAATACAAAGGTGGACCATAAAAAAGAAACTGGACTATAGAAGAGAGGTCTTGGTGGGTTGGCAAAAACTGACTAATACACAGATTAGTGCATACTGGACACCCCTGTATTGAAGTGAGGCTACTAAGACAAAAAAGGAAGAGAGTCTAGAAACCCCTGCGAGAAATCAAACCAGCTGTTATTACATTGGTACTATATATTACAGACATATTTACAAAGAACTGGCAAATCTGGACAGAATACCATCTCTGGAATGGACTGCATTCACCACCTGTTGGAAGACATTTGCCCTTTACACTCAAGCTAGTTATAACAATTTGAGAGGACGAATGCCAACATATGCAAACGAGGCATTAGGCTGAAATCCACCTCTGCAATCCACAGAAAGTGGGGCAAATTGTACGGCAATGAACAAGTGATATTACAATTAATGAGGAATCATCATAATGCCCTAAACAGCCGTTTATCAACAACTCGTCTACAGAGTGACTCCGGTCATGCAGATAGATTATAGATTGTTATTATACAGGATTTATATAGCACCAACAGTTTATGCAGCGCTTTACAATATAAAGAGTAGCTGTATTATTAGTTTAAGTGGCCATGCATAGCCCCACAAATTCAGATCTGAGCCTTTCTTGTGACAATTTGGTTGTTCGGGGCTTAAAGCAGTATTAAACCCCAAAGCAAACATTTATAATATTGCAGCTTATCAATTCTTAGATGCAATGACTGCATTAGCTTTCTTTTTTAGGCTTTTTTTACACCTGATGATACTGCCAGCAAGTCTGTTTTTTAAACAGAACAAGCTCAATTGCAAATGCAGCAGTTAAAGTGTTAAGGTAAACCATTTAACACTGACAGGGGTGTTTACAATGGTCAGCTTTTATTTATTCATGTAAAACCTTTATCTCAAAAGAAAAAAAAACAAAAAAAACGTTGCCTTAAAGTGGTTGTAAACCCACCAAAAAAAACAAAAAAACCTGCAAGACAAAGGCATAATGAGCTAATATGCATAGCATACTAGCTCATTACGAAAAGATTTACCTTAGATCAAACCCCCCACAGTAGTCCGGCGACATGTCTCCCGGCATGTCTCCTGAAGGTATTTCCGAGTATCGCGTGCCCCGGCGCTGTGATTGGCCAGAGCTGTCACTCCCGCGCACACGAGGGAGTCGCCGGTAACGCCACATCAGCTGAAGAAACAGCACGCTCGGTCAGTTTCTTCAGTGCGCATGTGCCAATGACGTCGTCACATGCTGATACAGTTGATATCTCCTAAACCATGCAGGTTTAGGAGATACCCGGGTTACCTACAGGTAAGCCTTATTATAAGCTTACCTATAGTCAAAAGTGGTCTGTAAGGGTTTAACTGCAGTGCGAGCTGTTGGCTTCAATTGTTAATATATCTAAATCTACATCTAACATTACCCTCCACTCAATGCTGCTGTTCAAAGGTGCCCCTTCTGTGCTCCTTCATCCAGAGTGGGGGCACTCCAATACAGGAAGCGTGTTACTGGCCAGATCACATGGTGAAACAGAGGGGGGGAGCCTAATGTAGCCACCACATTTAAAGTGATTGTAAAAGGAAACATTTTTATTAAAAAAAAAATAACAAACATGTCATACTTATCTACTTTGTGCAGTGGGTTTGCACAGAGCAGCCCCCATCCTCCTTTTCTCAGGTTCCCCGAGCCACTTGCTGTGAGGGCACTTGTGCATGCTAGTTTCTGAGCCAGCTATCTGCCTTCATAAGACACAGAGCGTGGCTCAGCCCCGCCCCCCGCTCCCGTCTCTCTGGCTGTGATTGACAGTAGTGGGAGCCAACGGCTCCTGCATGTCAGCCAATCAGGCGGGAGAGACCCGGGAGAGCCTCGGGTCTCGTGCACATCACTGGATTGAGATCGGGCTTAGGTAAGTATTGGGGAGGCTGAGAGGGGGGGGGGGGAGCTGCACAGTTAAATTTTTTTACCTTCATGCATAGAATGCATGAAGGTAAAGAACCTTCAGCCTTCACAACCACTGTAATAATTGGTAAGCTGCAATACATTACATTTTTGGCTTTGGGTTTAATACTGATTTATCACAATAGTGGGCTAGGTAGCATACAGTAGAGCTGGAAAGCTACAAGCAATTTAGAGCATACTCACTCTCTCCTCATAGATGGAATCAGATGAATTATCAAAACAAGAGCTTTGCGGGTTTTTCTGCCACTGTTAAAATAAAACAAGGTTTATGAATATAGCCACAAAAACTTTTCAAAACTTAGTTTATAGAGACATTGTCACATTGCCCATTCAGGACAGTAATGCCCCATACACACGGTCGGACATTGATCGGACATTCCGACAACAAAATTCATAGATTTTTTCTGACGGATGTTGGCTCAAACTTGTCTTGCATACACATGGTCACACAAAGTTGTTGGAAAATCCGATCGTTCTGAACGCGGTGACGTAAAACACGTACGTCGGGACTATAAACGGGGCAGTAGCCAATTTTTTTTTCGTCTCTTAATTTATTCTGAGCATGCGTGGCACTTTGTCCGCCGGATTTATCTACACATGATCGGAATTTAAAAGATCGGATTTTGTTGTCGGAAAATTTTATAGCAAGCTCTCAAACTTTGTGTGTCGGAAATTCCGATGGAAAAAGTCTGATGGAGCCCACACACGGTCGGAATTTCCGACAACAAGCTCCGATCGCACATATTCCGTCGGAAAGTCCGACCGTGTGTACAAGGCATTACAGTTTCTGTGTCACCCACCCCCATCCACTTTGAAGTTTAAGTTTTGATGTTTTAAGCTGATTTAAAAAACTACTGAGCTGGGTGGAAAATGATTGGCTATCCTATCACATGCAGTCACTATTTGGCAGTGACACTGTACTCAGGCAGTCAAGGGTGCCACCGCTGACTGAATACAATAGCTGTCAGTGAAGACTCCTCCATCCACACTGTTTAGTGTGATGCTGCAGCTGTCCCTTGCTGGCTTCAAAACAGATCTAAGCAATCATGTGACCATTGATCACTGAGTTCTTAGTCTTCCTAGAGCAGAAAGTGGTGACTTACAATCACTGTTCTCTACTCGGCCAGTTCCAGGCTGAAGAGGGCACGGGTGCAGCTGGCTTCAGCTGTGAGCTAAAAGGCAGCTGTCTATTAGGCAGCTGGGTGAAGGTGGATTCCAACATTATTGTCAGGATCCTTCCAGAGCCTGAAATGGCTCTGTGATGTCAGCTGACATAAAGCATGCTGTTGGCTATTTCTGGGTCAAGGGAGAGCAAAAGTGAGTGTACTCTTATGACCCAAAAGAGAAGTAGAACCAAAAAAGCTTTTGCCATACTTCTCTTAACTTTCCACTGTTTCACCTTCCTCCACTGCTACCAGCACACAATATACAGGGTTTTCGTGTATAGGGAGAATTTTATCTCTTCCCATTAAATAGAGCTCAGGCCTAGAGGCCTATGGCTAGGCCCAAACATTGCCATGGTCATCATACCCTGTTAGGCTGCTTTCACACTGAAAGCACGACCATTAGTGGTAAAGAGCCACTTGTTTTAGCGGCGTTTTACCGCTGTTTAAGCGGCTATTTTGCACTGCTTTCCGGCCACTAGTGGAGTGATTTTAACCCCCCAAAAAAGGGGGTTAAAAACTCCTGTTTTGCAGCGCTTTCAAAGTGCTGCCCATTCATTCCAATCAGCAGGGCGTTTTGGGAGTGCTGTATACAGCGCTCCCAACCTGCCGCAAAGATGCTGCTTGCAGGACTTTTTTTCCCGTTCTGCAGGCGCACCGCCCCTGTGTGAAAAGACACACTGGATTGAATGAGAGGCTGTTTTCAGGTGCTTAGCAGAGGCTATTTCTAGCGCTAAAGCACCAGAAAACCGCCCCAGTGTGAAAGGGGTCTTAGGCTTTGAAACCAGCTGGCACATTTTGGTGGCAGCTATGATTAAGGAAGAAGTGGCCTGGGAGCATTGGACAAGTATCAGTGTGTTGGTAAGGCCTAAACACAGACAGTGACTGTGTCTCTTTTAAAAGACCTGCATAGGGAGGCAAATTTAGCTTCCTATTGGTGACCATTGATTCTAAAAATAATAATAAAATTATTAGATAATCCAGGATAACACTTTCTCGGTTGGTGGGCCAGAATAGGAATGCAGTGTCGGAGTTCTGACTTTACTTCTAACTTTCCTTATCTCTAGGGCTGTGGGAAATGAACCAGGCAATACTAAAGCCAGTGACAGCAAGGCACCTAGTGTTTTCAAAAGAAGGTCATACATAGCAGCCTATATGTTTCTCCAGTCCAGCTTTTCTTTAACTTTTAGAGGGGCAGCAGAAAATGGCCCTATGCATCATACTGTACTTGTACATATCTTATAATCACCAGGTTTTGGTCGCAGGTTGTAATCCTATTCTTTTTTAATTGCATAATTTTTATTAACACCAATTTTTAATTTACAACACTTAAACAAATACATTCATATTCAATATATACAGATGAAAAAAAAAAAAAAGGATAGACAAGGATGACTGGGACCGTATAAATTTCTATATCCAATAAGGGGTCCTAGAATGTCTCCGTGCAGGAAAACGGCTATAAACTGAAAACACACTGCTATAGAACCCCCGACCTGATTCACAAATTTTCGCTCTCAGTTTCTGATCAGTGCTGGCGATGAGGAAGTGAGACGGGCACGTTCCTCCATATTTGGTGGAGCTGCCGTCACTCCAGCCATTTTGGCATAAGGTACATGATGTAATCACAAAGGTATCCTCTCTCTCGCTGGAGTCCTCCCCAGCGCAGTATCTATTACACCTGTCTAAAATCACAAAAAAAAAAACCCTACTACAAATCGATTGCGATGCATATGATCAATGCTGCAAGGATGTGTGTACCAGTTCACTGGTGGTCTACTGGTGGGCAGTTGGTGGTGTCCTCAACCCCTCTGCCTTACCTGCTCCAGCCAACCCCCTCCCCCCTTTTTTAATTTATTTTATTTCTCCCCCTCTCCTCCCTGCCTATTCAGATTGACTGGCCAGGGCCCACAAAGGCTGTATATGACCTCCCCCACCACACGGTATGTATTATTAATGTTTAGAAATGGTTCATTTGATTTTCTTTTTTCCCTTTTTCTTGCTCACCTTCTGGGTTTTCCCAGTCTGAGCTCCACTGTAATTACATGCGCTTGTGACTTTGTAAACTACGCATTACCCTTTTTTCTTTTGTATCACCGTAAAAAATTCAATAAAATAGTCACTAGCAAACCAGCTGCCGCAGCTATACTACAGCACGTTGGCTCGGCAAAACCGAGCGACAACCGCCGGCACCCGCGATCGCTAGTGACAGAGCGACAACCAGGATATGTGTGTGTAAGCACACAAATCCTGGCTCTCTCAGGGGAGAGGAGACAGATTGTGTGTTCATACTAAGTATGAACACCAATCTCTTTCCTCTCCTAGTCAGTCCCATCCCCCCTACAGTTAGAACACACCCAGGAAACCTCATGATCGCCCCCTAGTGTTAACCCCTTCCCTGCCAATGACATTTATACAGTAATCAGTGGCTATTTTAAGTTCTGATCGCTGTATAAGTGCCAATGGTCCCAAAATAGTGTCAAAAGTGTCCGATCTGACCGCCGTAATATCGCAGTCCCGATAATAAAAAACAAAAAAAAAAACAAAAAAACAAAAAAACAAAAAAAAAAAAAAAAAAAAAACACACCACACAATTGCAGATCGCTGCCATTACAAATAAAAAAAAAAAAATAATACTAACAATGATATAAATCTATCCCCTATTTTGTAGAAGCTATAACTTTTGCGCAAACCAATTAATATATGCTTATTGTGATTTTTTTTTACCAAAAATATGTAGAAGAAAAATACATATCGGCCTAAACTGTAGCGAAACTACAAAATATTGCAGTTTTTTTCAAAAAAAATTTCAAAAATTTCACTTTTTTGTTTATAGCGCAAAAAAAAAAAAAAAAAAAAAAAAAAAATCGCAGAGGTGATAAAATATATCCAAAGGAAAGCTCTATTTGTGGGGAAAAATGGGATCTGTGATCATCCGAGTCTCCGTGATCACAGCGCGCGCACACCGCACGCCCTGCAGGGTGCGCATGCACAGGGGAGGACGTCCTATGACGGCCTCCCGGAAATTGAGGTGCGCTGTGGCCGTCATTCAGCTGTGGCCTGGACCTCAAGTGGTTAACCTGTGTACGCCATTCTTCATATGTTGGTACACTCGGGGATATCCACTTTTGTGCAATTAACATTCGTGCTACAAATATCAACTTGTTAATAGCTGTCCTAACTGCTGGTATATATGTTTATTTTTCTAAATAACCTAATAAACTTATTTTTAGGATCAATTTGTATCTGTGTTTGATATATCCGATTAATAGTATCCACTATTTTTTGCCAGTACCTGAACAATTTAGGACATTTCCATAGCACATGTATTAGATCAGCAGAAATTCTCCGGCACCGAGGACATTCGGATGTATCTAGTCTGCCCCACTGATACAATTTAGCTGGGGTCCTATACACTCCATAAACTATATATAATTGCGTTAGGGACTGCTGAGGTGATATTGATACTGATTGTACTTGTTCCAAAATATTTTGCCATTGTTCATCTGTTAAATCTCCTAAATCCTTTTCCCATCCTCTTCTAGCTGGACAGATAGCTTTTCCCTAAGATTGCCCAGTTAGATACCCATATCTAATAGAAATAAGGCGCTTCTTAGTTTGTATCTTTGCAAGAAGATTTAATAATGGCATAATTTGTATCTTTAAATTTGGTCTGCAAAGCATGACGTTTTTGTAAATATTGAAAGAAGATATATGGGGCAGAGAATATTATTTTTGTAATTCTTAAAATGTTTTTAAAATTATTATCGGAATATAATTGTGAGATATATTGAATCCCTAGTCCTTTCCACATCTCAAATCCTTCCAACTTATTTATCTCCCTATGCTTTATATTCTCCCATAAAGGGGTGTGAACTGATATATCAACGTATTGCATTATATATCTAATTTCCTGCCATATTTTATTCATCAGCACTAAAGTGGGTTTTTTAACAACATTCCCAAGAGAACCAGATTGCTGCTGAGCTATCAAATGGTTATGGGAAGATCGAGTCAACAGTACTGATTGAATTGAATCCATCCAATCTATACAGCCCCATCCTATCATCTGTTGGCGTTGAGAAGCAATAAAATACATCCTAGCAGTTGGCATAGCTAATCCCCCCCCCCCCTCTCTAGGAAATTTTAATTTAGAAAGCTTAATTCTAGGATTTTTACCCTTTCATAATAAGATAAGAAACAAAGTCTATTTTTTTTAAACCATTTAAGAGGTATCCATATTGGGGAGTTATATAAAATATAAAGTAGCTGAGGATCCCAAAACATTTTAATCAAATTTGCATGACCCACCACCGACAAAAGGTAATTTAGTCCATATTTTACTCTTCCCCCTAAAATGTATCTAATAATGGCGGCAGATTAAGATTCAAACATTCCTCTGTTTTAAAGGAAACCCATATACCAAGGTATTTAAAAGACGTAACTATATTATGCTGATTTATCTTCTGCGGTAATGTTGGGGACATCTCCTATTCTAAGATAGCCTTACATGTCATTTAGTAAATATTCAAAATTCATCCTAGCTCATGTTGACAAAACAGAACTTTGCTACTATTTATTTTGTAAACTGGAGACTCTTATCTTTTTTCATATTGGAACTATTAGCAATAACATTTTTTGTCCCAGTTAGGCCCGTACAACACAGAGCAGACTCAGCCAGGAGTCCGCCTGCTTAGCGGGGAATCTGTCTGCTGATTTCAGCTGAGCAGGTGGGTGGCTGGTCCGTGCCCGCTCTGCTTATGAAGAACAGACACAGCCCGCTCTCTTCTATGGGCGGTCACATGTAAATGGATCCCCTGTCTGTTTACACCTGACTGCCATCCAATCTGTAGATGGATGGGGATCGGATCCTCATCTGTCTGTTTTTAGTGGATCGGATTGGATGTCGGCAGGTGTGAACAGACACGTCCGTTTACATCTGCCACTCCATAGAGGATAATGAATGGTCCGACCAGGTTTGCTTAAAAAAACTGACAGGCAGACTTGATCAGTTCGCTCAGTTTGTAAAAAGGGCTTGAAAACCAAAGTTTTTATAACTGTACCTTTCATGCAGTTTTATTTATTTATTTTTTTTTTAGACAATTGCACACACTTGCCACATAAAAAGAAAATGACTTTTGGTAAAGAACAAAAATGAGCTTGAAAAGAAAAAAGGAACTGCACAAGATAAATGCATTAGTGTGTATAAAATGTTGAACGAGCTGCTGTAATTTCATCAATACGGCTGCCCCTAATAGCTAAAGTGACAGGTTCACTTCAACACTTACTACATATTTAGTGACTCCCTTGAGTTCTGCAAACTTCATGTATGAAATGTCAGCCTTCTTCTTTCCAATATCCACATCTCCAGCGTAGATCTGTTTGATTCCGGAGCCTTTAATCAGGGGAACACATTCGTCACACGGGCATTTTGTCACAAAGATCATGCTGTTTTCATCCGGTTTAATCTCATTGTATCTGCAAAGGGATTGGGAATACAGTGACATGATGAAAGCTGAAGTAACAGGAAATATAAGGAATAGGTAAAGCTGGGTATTCACTAGTAGAATTTGGTTTAACATTTTTCATTGTAAGAACATTGTAAAAAGGTTTGTTGATTATTCTATTAGTGGGGTCAAATCGAAATTCGTTTTCAACCGCACTGGCGAGAAAATTCGAAGGAGCATAGTTACATACATAGTAGGTGAGGTTGAAAAAAGACACAAGTCCAACTTATGTGTGTGATTATATGTCAGTATTACATTGTATATCCCTGTATGTTGCGGTCGTTCAGGTGATTATCTAATAGTTTCTTGAAACTATCGATGCCCCCCGCTGAGACCACCGCCTGTGGAAGGGAATTCCACATCCTTCCCTCTCTTACAGTAAAGAACCCTCTACGTAGTTTAAGGTTAAACCTCTTTTCTTCTAATTTTAATGAGTGGCCACAAGTCATGTTAAACTCTCTTCTGCGAAAAAGTTTTATCCCTATTGTGGGGTCACCAGTACGGTATTTGTATATTGAAATCATATCCCCTCTCAAGCGTCTCTTCTCCAGAGAGAATAAGTTCAGTGCAACCTTTCCTTGTAACTAATATCCTCCAGACCCTTTATTAGCTTTGTTGCCCTTCTTTGTACTCGCTCCATTTTCAGTACATCCTTCCTGAGGACTGGTGCCCAGAACTGGACAGCATACTCCAGGTGCGGCCGGACCAGAGTCTTGTAGAGCGGGAGAATTATCGTTTTATCTCTGGAGTTGATCCCCCTTTTAATGCATGCCAATATTCTGTTTGCCTTATTAGCAGCAGCTTGGCATTGCATGCCATTGCTGAGCCTATCATCTACTAGGACCCCCAGATCCTTTTCCATCCTAGATTCCCCGAGAGGTTCTCCCCCCAGTGTATAGATTGCATTCATATTTTTGCCACCCAAATGCATAATTTTACATTTTTCTACATTAAACCTCATTTGCCATGTAGTTGCTAACACCATTAATTTGTTCAGATCTTTTTGCAAGGTTTCCACATCCTGCGGAGCAGTGTGGAAAATTTTTCTTGAATGTATGAATTTCTAAGAGTGTATGTGATTTGTAGTTTGGTAAAGCCTATTTATTCCAAAATTGCATCTTAAAATCAAATTAAATCTTGAACTACTTTTGAATGACTTTTGAACGTACTAAAAATTTTCATTAAAAATTCTATCAGTGTATACCAAGCTTTACTTATGCTTCATACAAACAGCGAGTTGCTTTCAGGAAGTGGTATTGCTTTACTTTTCTTGATCTAAATCTTGTGTTTCTGTCTGCTCAAAAAACCTTTGGAAAAGATTCTTATCAAGATTAGCTATGTGGCTGAATTCCTATTATTATTATACAGGATTTATACAGTACAGCGACAACAGTTTGCGCATCGCTTTACAACATGAGGGCAGTTAGAATACAAATCAATACAGTAATCAGAGGGTCCTGCTCATTAATTCCTATGAAATTGTTCAAGGCTGTCCCATTTTAACCAGCCATAGATGGATCAAAATTTGACTGGTTCAGCAGGGATCCACTGAATTTCGATCCATCTATGGCCAGCTTAACCTTGGGTGGGTAGTAAACTTTATGTCCAAAAGTTTGTGAACAATTGACCATTGCATCGAACTATAATGGGCAAAAGTATGTGAACATTCCACCAAAATACTGGGTGTGCAGTTGTTTTCAGTAAAGTGTACTGTTAATGCTAAAGAATACAAAGACTTTTTAGACAACTGTGGGCTTTCAACTTTTTGCAAGAGTTTTGGGGGGGGGGGGGGCCTTTTCTGTTCTAGAATGACTGTTCTGTTGTGCACAAAGCCAGTTCCATGCAGATATGGGGTTTATTTACTAAAGCTGGAGTGTGCAAAACCAGGCTCAGTTCTGCATAGAAACCAATCAGCTTCCAGGTTTTATTGCCAAAGCTTAATTGAACAAGCCTTTAGAAGCTGATTGGCTACCATGCACAGCTGCAGCGGATTTTGAGTGCACCAGTTTTAGTAAATCTACCCTATGGCATGATTAGCTTTGTGTGGAGGAACTGGAATGGTAAGCCTTGACCTTAACACAACCGAACACATTTGGGATAAATTGGAATGGTGATTGTGAATCAGATCTTCATATCCAACAGCAGCATCTAACTCACAAATGTTTGTTTGGCTGAATAGGCACAAATTCCTATAGACACACTCCATAATCTTATAGAAAGCCTTACCAGAGGAGAAGAGGCTTATTAAGCAACACAGAGGTACCATGGTTTGCAATGGGATGTCCAGCAAGCTCATACATGCATTATGGTCAGATGCACACAAACATCCGGACATATAGTATACATTTTTACCCCTCTTAGTAGGATGCACTGATATTTTTTAGACTCTACTAGATCTAACTCTTGAATATATAAATTGTTAGGGGTGTTTGAAAATTGCCTAGTAGTATTTTATCCTATATGGGAAAAGTTTTAGATAAGAATTTTGTATTTACTGAACTATTTTTCCTGTCGCATCATGGCAGCATACACCTATGGGTTGTGGCTCCGCCCCCGCAACCTGATAGGACCGCGTAGCTATTAAAGTCTGAGAGAGCCCCTGCCCCAGCATTCTCCTTTTTTTCCTCACCTGTCAAGGACCGAAAACATGCATCCCTTACCTAAAACATTCGCCCCAGCCAGGTTCTAGCCTCTCCTGGGTGGAAGTCCTATCCTGTACAGCCTCTAAATGAGCTCAATGGAAGGAACCCCACTCTGATGGTCTCAGGGGTATGTTACAATACATTACAAACCTTAAACAGGTTTATGGATCGCAGCGGTCTCCAGCTCCTTTCTGTGCACCTGTGGGTAACTTCCCCTCCTGTCTGTCTCCATAGCTCCAGCTTGTCAGGACATCCCACTTTCCAGCTTCCAAAATGGCGTCGGAGGCCTCAGAGCGCATCTGAGCATGCACGAGCGTGACGTCATCACGACGTCATCGCGACGGCGGCAAGTTTAAAAATGCTGTAATGTCAGCATTTTCTTGTCTCTTCTCTCCTGAGCCTGTAAGGGGGAATTTTGACCGGATTTCTTTTGCTACTCTACCCAGCTGTTCTATCCTGTCTCTCTCTTGCTATCTCCACGCCCAGGTAAGATCTATGATGGTTTTTTCTTTGCTTGTTTACTATCTGCTATCCCATGCATGCTAAGCCACCTATATAATTATAGGTTGATTCATCACCTTTCATGGAGACCGTTGCCCAGGTAGACCATCGCCAGCCTACTAGGTAAGAGGGGATGATGGGTAAGTATGAAGAGAAGGAAAAAGAGAGCCCTCACTAATGTTGTTTAAATTGAACAGCCCCACCAGGTCTTCCAGATCGTCACATTCAAGACGAGGGGAGCCTTCAAGAAGGAGCCGCTCAAGCCACAGGCAGAGTCGCTCAGAGCGCGGCAGAAGTCGCTCAAGTCGCAGGAGGAGCAGATCAAGTCGCAGGAGAAGCCGATCAAGATCAAGGCATAGTCGCTCCCACCACAAAAAATCCCCTGCGCGCAGGAAATCTCCTGTCACCCAGCCTTCCCGTCCACCCGGGAACTCCTGCTGGATCTGCGGTGCTACAGCACTTCCAGACAAACTGGCCTGTCGCACATGCTTCATTGAGGCAACTAAGGACAGAGAAACAGAGGCAAGAGAACCAATTGATCCATCACCACAAGTCGCAGAGCCAGAAGCCAGCAGACCTATACAAAGTACCTCATCCACTGCCCCATCATCATCAAAGACGTCAGACCCTCTCTCTGACACTGATGATCTAGAGGCATCCACCGGCTTCGACTTCTCATTGATCGACCCATTCGTGAAGTCAGTAAAAGAGGCGATCGACTGGGTGGAAGAAAAAGAAACTCCTCAAAAAGTGAGGAAATACTTTCCAAATCTTAAAAAAGACCCAGAGAACTTCCCGTTCATTGAGGAACTTGAGGATCTAATTAAGGATGAGTGGCAAAAGCCAGAGAAAAAAACTGGCCTCAGCAACAGATTATCAAAACTCTATCCACTTAAAGAGCCTAACGTCAACCCACTAATATCTCCTCCAGTGGTCGACTCCTCCCTAATGCGCCTCGCCAGGCACGTAACACTTCCAATAGAGGATGCAGTCACATTCAAAGACGTCCTGGATAGAAAGATCGATCTGGATCTTAAGAGAACCTACCTCTCGGCAGGTGGCGCTTGCAGGCCAGCAATAGCATTGGCTGCCGTCGGTAAGGCTATCTCAAGCTGGTCCACGATGGCCGAGAAGCTGGTATCGGAAGGAATAGAGCAGGAGAAAGTTATCTCAGCACTCCAAGAACTTAGTCTTGCAGGCGACTTTGTCGCAGAAGCCTCTGTGGATATAATTAAAACCACTTCAAGAGCAATGTTAAGCTCAGTAATGGCCAGAAGGGCGCTCTGGTTAAAACCCTGGTCGGCAGATCCCTCCTCAAAATCCAATTGGTGCAAAATACCCTTTGATGGCGTAAACCTTTTTGGAGAAAAACTGGACGTGGCTATTTCTAAAGTCACGGGGGGAAAATCGGGACTCATCCCTTCAGATAGGAGGCCCAGGCAGCAGAGACCACCGGTTTCTAGAAGAAATCTGCCAGATAAATACAGAGAGGCAAGATCCTACAGGCCCGGAAAAGAGTATAGGAGGAACTGGAAGAATCCCCAGTCATCATTCCTCAAGCTCCAAAAGTCTAAGACCCCTGCGTCAGGGGAACAAAAGTCTTTTTGAAGGTGCGTCCTCCCAACCAGCTTTAGTGGGGGCCAGACTCATGAGTTTCAAGCAGGTCTGGGCAGATACAATAAAGGACCCATGGACGATAGACACTGTCCAGTTCGGCCACAAATGGAAATTCAAGACACGGGCTCCAAGAGACCAATTCTCTGTAACCAGATTACCTGCATCTCGGGAAAAAAGGATGCTACTGACAAAGTACGTCCAAGACCTGTTACAAAAGGAAGCCATAGTGGAAGTTCCAATATCCCAAAGGTCAACGGGATTCTACTCCCCGTTGTTTCTGGTGAAGAAGAAATCGGGGGATCTACGCCCTGTCTTAGATCTAAAGAATCTCAATCGCTCAATCTTAGTCGAGACATTCAAAATGGAGAGCCTCCAGTCAATTCTTCGGGCCATGAATATCGGGGATTGGATGCTTTCCGTCGATTTACAAGACGCCTATCTGCACGTCCCCATTCACATCTCATTCCAAAAATTTCTCCGCTTTGCGGTAGGTCTACATAATTTTCAATTCCGAAGCCTCCCGTTCGGGATCTCCACCGCTCCAAGGACATTCACAAAAATCTTACTGCCAGTAATAGCCTTACTAAGAGAACAAGGATTGAGGGTCCATCATTACCTGGACGACATCCTTTTACTAGCAGACAATCAGGATTCCCTTCTACTGCATCGATCCATTCTGATTACCACCCTACAAAACTTCGGCTGGATCATAAACTGGGGGAAAAGCAATCTGCAGCCCACTCAGAGAATGATATTCCTGGGGGCGGAACTAGACACCCGTCTCAATACGGTGGAACTTCCGCAGGGAAAAATTCCCAGCCTCATTCAGAAGGCAAGAAAAGTTATTAGCCTCTACCACACTACCAGCCCGGGAGTACCTCAGCATACTGGGGTCATTCTCAGCAACCATCCCAATGGTACAATGGGCCCAATGGAACACCAGACCTCTGCAAGCATCATTGTTAAAACAATGGAACGGGGTATCATTGTCTCAGCCGATCATAGTCCAGAAAGAAATAAAACAATCACTCTGGTGGTGGACCAGATTGAACAATCTGAAGAGATGCAGGCATATAGTCCCTCTTCCTCAGGAAATAATCACTTCAGACGCCAGCCTGAAGGGCTGGGGGGCACACTACCGCCATCACGCAGTCCAGGGCCTTTGGACATTCAGAACACAGAACGTGGTTTCAAATATATTGGAGATGAAAGCAGCTTTCCAAGCTCTGTTAGCCTTCAGCCCCCTCCTCAGGGGGAAAGAGGTCCTGCTAAAATTGGACAACAGAGTGGCAGTTGCCTATATCAACAGGCAGGGGGGCACCAGGAGTCGCTCCATGATGCGGGAAGTCCGTCCAGTCTTCGAGTGGGCACAGCTGAACCTGTCGGGATTAACGGCAGCGTATGTCCCAGGAGTCCAAAATCAACTAGCCGACTCTCTAAGTCGGACCTTTGTATCAAACAACGAGTGGGCCTTAAGTCACCAAGCCTTTACCCTCATAACCCAGACCTGGGGGATACCGGATATAGACCTGGCGGCAACACCGGTCAACACGAAATGCCAGAGATATCTAGCCAGAATTCCTTTCCCATCGGCAGAAGGCACGGATTGCCTACAACACGACTGGAACTTCCGTTTGGGGTACATATTTCCGCCAACACCACTCATTCCGAGATTCTTACTCAGACTCAAGAGGTCGAAAGCCACAGTGCTAGCAGTCCTCCCATTTTGGCCGAGACGACCATGGTTTACGACGCTCCTCCAATTGAGCACAGCAGAACCACTGACACTCCCAATGACAGCGGATATACTGTCGCAGGGGCAACTCCTTCACCCATTTCCGGAGAGGCTGCATCTAACAGCATGGAGATTGAAAGGACTAGGTTCTTAGTCCAAGGTTGCTCCCAGAAAGTGATAGACACTCTCCTCCAGGCCAGAAAATCCACGACCAATAAAACCTATAAAAGGGTCTGGAAGAGTTTTCTCTTAGTCGCACAACAGCAATCCTGGAACCCGGCATCTCCATCAGTTCCTCAGATCCTCGAATTTCTCCAGTTAGGTCTAGATAAAGGTCTTAGGTCTAGTACCCTGAAGGTACATGTATCAGCCCTATCCGCTATGACAGGAGTGAAATGGGCTCAAGAACCTCTCATCATCCAATTTCAGAAGGCTTGCCTAAAGCTGAGACCACCTAGGAAACCTTCCTTCCCGACATGGGATCTTTCAGTAGTGTTGGAAGCCTTATCCCATGAGCCATTTTTTCCGTTAGAGAATGTTTCCCTGTGGGACCTAACTCTCAAAGTCACTTTCCTAATAGCAATTACATCAGCTAAAAGGGTATCGGAAATTCAGGCCTTACAGGCTAAGGAACCATACTTGATGTTCTATCCAGACAAAGTAGTCTTAAAACCATCGGATCGCTTCATCCCGAAAGTGTCATCATCTTTCCACTTTAACCAAGAACTATGTCTCCCCACCCTATCCACAGAACAGGGTGATCCACATCCGCTTGACATAAAGTCGAATATCCAGGCCTACCTCCTGGCAACCAGCAATTTAAGGAAGACAGAGGACCTACTGGTCATTCCTCATGGGTTTAGAAGAGGACAAGCAGCAACCTCTCGCACCATCGCAGCATGGTTGGTGAAGATCATTAAGAGAGCTTACGCATCTAACAATGCACGAGTACCTGAGGGCTTAAGGGCACACTCCACAAGGGCAATGGCGACCTCCTGGGCGGCCTACTGCAGGGTATCAGCCGAAACCATCTGCAAAGCAGCCACTTGGTCTTCGAAAACCACTTTTATCTCTCATTATAAAGTGGACTCCGCTAGATTGTCCATGGTAGAATTTGGGAGAGCAATTATTCAGGCTAACTCCTCAATACCTTCTAAATAAAAAACTTATCTTTTGCTCATACCCACCCAGTTTGCGAGTTATTCCCCATAGGTGTATGCTGCCATGATGTGACAGGAAAACGGAAAATTGTATACTCACCTTTCCGTAATTTTCCTTTCCTGTCGCATCTCATGGCAGCATACAAATGCCCACCCATCTGAGGTGAGGTATATATACACGGAGAATGCTGGGGCAGGGGCTCTCTCAGACTTTAATAGCTACGCGGTCCTATCAGGTTGCGGGGGCGGAGCCACAACCCATAGGTGTATGCTGCCATGAGATGCGACAGGAAAGGAAAATTACGGAAAGGTGAGTATACAATTTTCCGTTTTAAAGCACCAGCATGTGTCTGTTTTTATATGAACTCTTCTGGCACCGAAAAAACATTTTAAAATATTTTATTTAAACGTTTCCATCCATTCTACTGTAAGTGTCAGAAGAATCAAAACTAGGAGCCAACGTTTGGCAGCGAGCAAATATTATTATTTTTAAATTCAGCGTTAAAAGGGTCAGTTAGGTTAACATATGAAAGTTCCTAATTGCAAAAGATTTGCATGCAACACTCACAAGCTTGCATGTTAGAAAACTAAGTTAACAATGTTTAAAGCCTAAGTGCAGCACAAAATCAGCATGCAAGGGAGCCCGACTATGCCCGTCCTTTCCATCCAGCTCCGCAATTCATAGAAGCCGAACTACAACTTCTGTGAATGAAACAGGATCTATGAACGAAGGGACGGATGAGTCAATCATACACCCGCCCTCCATTTTTAGATCCAGTTTCATTCACAGAAGTTGTAGTATGGCTTCTATGAATGGCAGAGCTGGATGGAAAGGACGGGCATAGTCAGGCTCTCTTGGTAATAGCCTGTGATATGCTGTTGTTGTAGTTGTATGAACTCTGCCGTGCTGGAAGATTATGGGGGCAGAAAGGAGAATGATTTTCAATAACAGAAGAGGAATCAGAACAAGGGACATATGCAATTGACTGTAAGGTATGTCCCTTGTGCTGATTTTTTTGTTTGCGATTTTGGTTGCACTTTGGCTTTAAAGTGATTCTAAACCTATTGTTTTTCCTTTAAAATAACAAACATGTCATACTTACCTGCTCTGTACAATCATTTTGCACAGAGCAGCGTTAATCCTACTCTTCTTGGGTCTCCTGCCAGAGCTCCTGGCTCCTCCCTCCTGCTAAGTGCCCCCATAGCAAGCCGCTTGTGTGGGTTTGTTCCCAAGCCTCACTGTCTGCATCTATTGACTTTCGCTGGCTTTGATTGGCAGCAGCGGGAGCCAATGGCTCCCACTGCTGTCGCTGAGCCAATGAGGAGGAAAAGAGCACACAGGGCCTCTGCTGTCATGCACATTACTGAATTAAGATCAGGCAAGTATAAGGGGGTTAAGGGGGGAATACATGCAGGAGGTTTTTTTTTTTTTTTTTTGGACATTAAGCCCTGGTTCACATTGCTGTGATTTGACATGCGATTTGACATGTCAAATCTGCGGCAATTGCCGGCAATGGCACCGTCCTAATCGGTGCAATGCTGCACCGATTTCAAAAGTAGTTTCTGTGATTTCGGGGTGCGATTTCCATTGACATCTGTGCAGAAACCCGTACAGATGTCTGAAATCCCCGCCGAAATCGGGACTGACATGCGGGAGTGAAATCGCGCAATTTCAGCTGAACTCGCACGGCTTCATTCCCGCAGCTCAGTGTGAACCTGGGCTTTTGCAGAGAATGCATTAAGGTATAAAAACCTTCTGCCTTTAGAACCATTTTAAACCATTTTCTGCACAGGTTATCATTGTATGTTATAAGCCATTTTATGCTACAAGAAAGTAGAGGCTGCCAATAAACTTTTATAACAGTGCTTATCAAAGCGTAATGTGTGACACTGGTGGCTTCATGAGTGTTAAAAACGTAAAAATCTCTCACCTATGTGTCCCTCCCTCCTTTCCTTTTTCCCCAGACGTACCTCCCCCAGTCTTAGGCAGGCCAACCATGGGTTGCAGGCAAGAAAATCTCTCGATTCCCCCATCAATGCAGCCAGTGTCAATGAATGAAACTCTCCCACAGAGCTATTGTGTTCTCCTGGCAGTCATAACTGCCAGAATTGCATGGTGAAAATCTGACATGCTGGTTGTACCCAAGTCAAATGATGGATTGACTTGGGTACATTCAGTTTGCCCATACATAGATTGAATCTCAGCCAGTCCCTGCTGAACCGGCCAAGATTCGAACCATCTATGGCCAGTTTTACTTTACCCCATTGTCAGTTTAAACCTGCAGATTGCTTCTCAAGATAACACTTGGAGTAAGAAACCCCTACACAGAAATGACTGTATAGAGTATGTATTGAGAAAGAAAAGAAGGATTCACAACAGAAATGATCCAACGTGATTTATGACAGCCACCAAGACAATGACACAGGACCCAGGAGGTGACACGTTTCACACTGCCAACAGTGCTTCTTCAAAGATTTCAAAGGTCTTTGAGGCCTTCTTTTCTTTCTCATTGATCATCGGTGGCGAGCCGTGGCTTGCACTCAGCACATCCGGACTGCAGCGATTGCTCACCTTTCTTTGAACTAGTGTATTTATAAATGCTCTGTTTAAATCAGTGGCTGCTTTTGTTTTCACCAATCCTTTACCCAGTAACGCCTTACCTAAATGTTATGGCATTTTGCTCTGCATGAACAATGTAACGAAACTTCCGGATTTCTCGGTCTTTCTGCTTGTCGTCCATGTGAGGAAAATCAGCATATTCTGAACCAACAGGGAAAGCATTATATCCACAACCCAGAAAATACATAGGTCCTGTACCGTCACAGTCTGAGGAGTCCTAGAAACAGGAGAAGTCACTGGGATGTATTTACAGTTTGACAGAAAATCATCCTATGTAAGTAAACAATGACAGAGATCAATTATGTTCCAAAATGTGAGCTGTATTGACAACACTCTTCTTTATTCACACCAAAAAACGTATATTTGGGTTTTTAAAGTGCATTTCCACTTTTACAGTCAAGTCCCTACTATATGTTTGTCATGGGTTCACACAAAATGTAAATATTTGTGTATATATATATATATATATATATATATATATATATATATATATATATATATATATATACACACACACACACACACACACACATACACACGCACACATATATATAGGGCTGCAACTAACGATTATTTTCATAATCGATTAGATGGCCGATTAATCGGATAATAACCTTAAAGTGTGGTGTAAAATTTAGTTAATATGTAAAGTTTTTTTTTTTTTTAAAAAAGGCAATTTGTTATTAAAGATCTCTATGCAGTGGTAAATATAAATAACAAACTGGTTAGGGTGCAAAATCTCCAATCCACTCTGAGAATAACAGACAGAAGAGATATACTGTATATACTATTAGAGGATATATACTGTATATACTATTAGAGGTTGAATCTGGTAAATGTCATCAGTCTCAGAGATCAAATTTATTATTTAAAGAAAAAAAAATGAAAGACTGTTTTGCGGATTTTCAGAGAACTGTAATAGATTATGTATGACAGACTCCCTTGTCATAGGTAGGTGGCTTGATAAAAGCTCCCTGCACCTACTGGCCATACAAAAGCAGTGTCTTCCTTCAAAAAAAAAATTTCATTTTAAGAATGTTTGTTCGATTTTCTAATCGTTAGTGGGGTCAAATTGATGTTAGTTTTTGACCAGAGTGACGGGAAAATTCAAAGAAGCAGAATAGAAAACTTCTTGGTCAAAGGAATTTTCAGACAGTGTACAGTATAGTATAGAGCACCCCTATAGCAAGGTAAAAAAAAAAAAATCCTGCGTTTAGAACCACTCCCAGGACTACATGTTCAATGAGACATTGCTCCTCACACATTCACAAGTTCTCAGGCACTTACTGACATGTATGGACTGTATGTGTGCTTCACTGCATTTCCTCATGTGTAAACAAATAATGCATTCTGTATGCAGGCCGATTAATCAATTATGAAAATAGCTGGCAACTATTTTTTTTCATAATCGATTAATCGGTTCGGCCCTATACACACACACACACACACACACACACACACGTTTTTATCTATTTTTTCCTTGCCATCTTAGCGTTTTTTGTTTTTTTTTTGCAGCAGGTTTATAGATATATGACTGCAAGCTATTCGGAAAAAGTCAGTATCCCCTCATTAACATACAATGCAAAATTCAAGATTTCTAACCCTTTGTTAAGAGGCAATGTTGAAATCTAGTTTACAACCAATAAAGAGATCTGCCAGCACACTACAGACAGGTTTAATTTTGGTAAACTTTAAAACAGCCCACTTCTATAAGCAGAACAATTGTTTTCATTTTGGATAAAGTAAGAGAGGGTTAAAACCCCTTACAGTTTTTTTTGCCATTTCTGTCCTATTTCCCTTCACTTCCTGTCCCATAGCCAAAGGAGGAAGTGAGAGGAAATCCCTGCAATTAAGGGAATCCATTGGGGCACCCTAGGTCACAGGATCTAGTGTTCCCATTGGAAGATTTCCCCTCTATTACTATTCTGGGGAAAACCCAAAATTTGGGATTTTCTTCTACTTTAATTCTCAGTGATAATGGTAAACAGGACAAATAGAGAGAGCGGAGTTCCCTAATTGGGACACAGACAGCAATAAAAGCTGACAGGTTTTCTAATCCCTCTCCACTCTGTCCAGAGCTAAAAACAAGTTTGGTATTTTAGTTATAGTTAAGCATTACATAGGAGGAAACTGTGTAGATAGCTTAGGCAAGTAAAAAACACTTAAAATATAAGCAGCCATTTTAAATATGTTTTTATCATATGAATGAAAACACTTAAACAAAACTGTTATCCCAATTTGGCTGCAAAAGTGGAAATACACTTTAAAGTAGAACTATGGTCTCCCATAGAGGGTTGAAACAGGGAAGTATACCTATTTTTTTTCCTTTTACACAGGTTAGACATCATAGGTTGGATGTGCGGGGAGGGAACACTATTAAGCAGAGTTGGTGTTAGGAAAGAATTCTACTTTAATATTTGTGGTAAATCAAAGTTGTTCTACATCTGCACGTTTACACCTACATAGAGCTCTCTGTACACCATGGGCGCTCAATCTGTGGCCTCCAGCTGTTGTGGAACTACAAGTCCCATCATGCCTCTGCCTTTGGGAGTCATGCTTGCGACTGTTAGTGGCTTGCAAAGCCTCATGGGACTTGTAGTTCTGCAACAGCTGGAGGGCCACAGGTTTAGCACCCATGCTGTACACTGAAGGTGTAGGTGGCTCTTATTAGACAAAGAACTGAAGATCAAGGAAACAAAGATAACCAAACTGAAATAAGCAACATAAATGGGTGTGTTCTGTGAACTTTGAAACTACCAAAGGTTAAATTAGCTTTGATATGAGAGGCCAACAAACTGCTAAAACTGAACCCTAGGCAAACAACAAAATACACAGATAAAATATAGGGGGTTCTTTTAGCTGCCAAAGGAATTATATTTCTGCCCATCCAGTTCTGAGTTTTTCACAGCTTTACCACACAGCATAGCCCAGTCAGGCAGGGAAGGAGGAGACTTTATTTTTCTCTGCTACAGTTCAACACTTACAGGTCTCCCAAACCCAACCCATGACTAGAAAGTTAAAGGCAAGCAACAACTTGATAAGCTCATCTCTCTCTCACTTTGTTCGCTCCACCTAAGGCAGGCCCATAGATGCGATTTACTTTCCTGCATCAAAAAAAAAAAAAAAAAAAAAAAAAAAAAAAAAAAAAAAATCGCTGGATTCCCCCAGTCAGCTTTGATGGGGAATCCGTCCTCTACAGAGCTATTCTGTTCTCCCAGCAGGGGGCGCAGGAAGCCGTCCCTGCGGGGAGAACACAGTGATTACAGCAAGCGGCTATAGCCACTGGCAATAATTGCATGCTAAACATCTGACATGGAGGGAGGGGTTAGGAGGACAGTGCAGAGAGGATACAGCCCGACTCCTGTGCAAGCTGGCTTTACCTGCTTTCACTGTGTCACTATGACAGGCTGCCAGAGGCTGTGGAGCACCGAAGCTAGAGAGGTATAGCGTTCTTGATCTCCAGTCGGTCATGGTGCCTGGGGGAGAAGACGCTCGTCCTGTAGCTGCCCACACAGACTCTGCCCCCTGATCTGCCACCTCTTGTTTATCCTCATCCCTGGGCCCCGGCTCATCCTCTGACACCCTGCATCCAGCAATAGAGCTCCAATCGGCTCGAAGAGGCAGGGTGTGTGATAGGAATGAGCGGTGTCAGCAAGAATTTTACACCCCCCCCCCCCCCCCCCCCCCCAACATCCTGTCCCACCTTATGGTGACGCTGGCCCTGGAAGGGAGTTGAGTCTGTACTAAGGCGGGGGACCATGTTTTACCACACCAGGTGATACCAACCCTAGTGACACCACTGCTCTTCTAATCAGCATGCTCCTTGCACTGCAGCACAGCTGACTGTCTCTTTGTGACGCTCCCCGAATCTGAGCTCTGCTGTAGAGTAGATTGCAAAAGGCTGGTATTAAATCAACTTCAAGTACTTACACTGCTTATATGAAATTTAATGGATGTAATAATACAGAACTGCATTCATCTGTGCATTTTAAATGTGCCTGGCTTTCAGACACGCACAGGTAAAAACAGAACATTCATATAGGCTGCGTGTGTAAGTTTACACCCTATGCAGACCAAGCTGATACCAGGCTGCTGTGCAAACTGATACTTCAAGATCTGTATCTAGTATGAGGAACCAGACTGCTACTATCACGTCAGCTGTATTGTCATACTTCTACTTCAACATTCTTGTGAATGAAACCGATCACACTTTTACTGCCAAATCTAGGTCTCCTCCCTAGCAGGTTTGTCTAGGTTAGCATAGGGCAGCTTGCCTGTAACAGTCTGAAAAAAGAAGAAGGTCTATATTGCCTTGGATAACCAATTTGATTCTCTTTATTTTATTTATGTATTTATTTTTTAATACTGGCGACACATGCAGTTCGCTCTGTAATTTGCTTCCCATTTTTTTATCAATAACTTTACAAAGAACAAAGTGACAGGCTTACTAGCTGCTTGTGTATATCACAATTAATAAACAAAGCAAAACTCAAAAAAAAAAAAAAAAAAAATCAATGAAACGCAGCTGAAACGTCTGTTCTCTTGGCTGTAAAAAACGCTCATATTGAGCATTTTTTGTACAAAGTTTAAATGCGTTTAGGAGAGTTTTACATTTTTTGCCAGAAAGCTCCAATCAGACACGCAATCCAGAAGGGATTTTTTTCCTGCTGAGCTCAAAATATGCCTCTAATCTAATGTACATGGTCACATTGGATTACATTAACCTGCTTCTACAGGCAGAACACAAAACTTCTGTAGAAGCAGTGTTTTTTTAAAGGGGTTGTAAAGGTTTGTTTTTTGTTTTTTAAATAACAAACATGTTATACTTACATCCTCTGTGCAAGGGTTTTGCACAGAGTGGCCCCAATCCTCCTCTTCTGGTGTCCCCCAGCAGCACTTCTGGCTCCTCCCTGCATCAAGTGCCCCCTCGGAGATCCTCATTCTAAGGGGACATCCGTGTGACCACACCCGAGTACTGTTGCTGCGTCCATTGACACAGACAGCAGGACTCGGCCCCACCCCCCCTTGTCACTAGATTTGATTGACAGCAGCTGGAGCCAATGGCTGCGCTGCTATCAATCTATCCAATGAGGACTTGAGACAGCGGCTGGAGCTGCTGTGCTCGTCCGCATCGCTGGAACAACCGGGTTCAGGTAAGTAAAAGGGGGACTCTGGGGGGCTGCTGCACTATAGAAGGTTTTTCACCTTAAATACTTGTCGACCAGGCCATAGCTGAATGACGGCTACAGTACAGTTGGATGACTCCTGCAGACTCCGGGAATCTCCCAGATCCGGCGTGTTACGGATCGGGGTAAAGGGCCAATAACAGTCCTTTACCACGTGATCACGCCGCCCAATTAAGTCGAATCTCATTCTTTGTGCATCACCTATTTATTGTTTGTTTGACTCTGTAAAAAATTAAAACTCCGTTTTGAAAATAAAATCAGATTTAGAAAAAAAAAAAAAAAAAGGGGGCAAGTCAATTTGCTTCTTCGTATGTTCCAGTGATACGGCTCCACTGTATGCTGAATTGTGCTTCACTTCTTCTAATAGAAAACATTTCCCTTTAAAGATTAACATTTTCATTTGATTTTTCCCTTTTCCCAGTTTCAGATCAAAATGAACAAACACAAAAAAACAAAAATTACTTACAGACTGACGCTCTGCCCAAATAACGGCACCAACTCCAATCTTGTGGTCTTCTAAAACAGCAAATAAACAATTAAATTGGTAAAAAATTAAATGGTGGATGAGCGCCCTAATATTACATCTTCTCTGATGCCTGTGGCTCTCATGCGAGTGCAAAACTTGATTTCAAAAGTAAATTAAAAAAATATATATAATTTTCTAGGCAAATGGGAGGCAATGAATGGCAGATTGTGTCGTCACTACAAGATCTGCCCATCTAACTTTTTTTTTTTTTCTTTAACAAGTTGACGGGTAGCTTTAGCTGCCACCTGATTGGTTTTTTTTTCCTGTTTCAACTATCATGAACTGTTTGAAGGTAATTTAAGAAACAGTCCACCTATCAGAGGATAACAAACAGTACATGTGCTAAGCATGCTTTGTGTATCTAGTTTACAGATAAACAATTAAACATAGTGACTTTATGCCACCGGTGTGATGTTTTTTCAGAGGACGGCAGAGAGGGCAGTTGGCGGTATTCCCCACTTCTCCTCCATTTTTTATTTCTTTTTCCGCCACCTTTTCAGATTTCGAGATCCTTTTTTCCTGCTTCCATCTCTTCTTTTTAAAACTTAGTAGGATCTTTACCGCAGGCTACCCTTTTGGAAATTTTTGTTGTTGGAGATGGCTCTTTTATTCCTCTGTCCCTTTACCCCCCTTTGTGTCTGGGGCAAATGGAAGGTAAGGGAGTGGTTTAAGGTAGCCGTTTGATGTTCTTAAATATTAGCCTCTTTAAACATTGTTTATGTGATTTTTAATCCTATAGGTATACTATTATACTAGTTACTTCAGCAAGTATTTACAATTTATATATGTCATTACTGTATGCAGATTTTTGTCATGTTCTTATCCTTTTTGGTGACTACATTTAATCACCCCCCGCTTCTTTATAGAAACCGTTGATGTTATAACATGTATTCTATTTTTTATTGTGTGCTACTAATTTCCCTACTGTACTTCCTTGTTCGTTTAATAAAACGTTAATGCAAAAAAAAAAAAAAAAAAAAAAAAACTTAAAAAAAAAAAAAATAGTGACTTTGCTGAATCAGTCGCTAGTTCTCATGTACTGCTGGAAAGAAAAGGTGTAGACAAGTGTAAGGTCATCCTACTAACCTGTTCGATACGCCAGCAGCCTGGCTTGAATTATACAGTGCTGGGCAATTTCTTGGGTTAGACTCGGGCCACTCTCACTGCTTGTCTTACTGAGGTAGAACCCAAAATCAGAACACCTTGGAACACTGGATGCCACTGTGGCCAGTATGAGCACCAATGCTTTCATATTCTGTCTCAGGCTTACGAAGTATGGATTCTCACAGAGATTCTCCAGCCCTATTGTTCTAAGGATGTCCTTGTGCATGTCTTCACTGGAGACTAAAAACAAAGTTTCATACTGCCTTATCCTCTCTTGGCGATACTCATAAAAAGTGCTTATTGGGAAGTCCGGTTCCTTCCTCGCAATCTTCTGGACAAAGTCACATTTCAAGGAGGTTTCTTCAACAAACTGCACCATGTAACATGCTAGTGGCTGCAGCAGCACGCAGACATGAGCACGACTATTTGACTTCAGCCTCTCTACTGCCTTGGCATCTAGCCTGGCATCTCCGTTGACACTGTGGGAGGAGATTTCTTCTTGGAGGCTCATTTCCGGGTCTGAGGGCCAGTATGAAATTCGTTTCACTCCAGCTACAAAGAAATAGAATATAAAAAGGAGAGATTTAAAATAGAAACCCTCAAGAGAAAAATGTAGGGTGAAAATTATTTAGGTAAAATAATTTGGTGTATACACTTCACAATCATTGCCTCCTAGTTCTAATGTTATACTGCACAGCACCAGCACTAGACTATGTAAAATAGTGATTTAGGCTGTAAAAGGATTCATATAATTAAACAGATAAAACACATATGGCTATAGTTGTTTTTTTGATAAAAACAAGGAAGTGTATAGTAAAACAGCCACTAGGAAAAAAAAAAAAAAAAACAGTTCCGGTCATTATTTTTCTATTTTTTTTTTTTTTTTAGTTCCATGCATGCTTGATTCACTCGTGCTCATCTACGGCCACCCAGTAGTACTGGTTCATTATACATACTGTAACTGTATTTATTGCACTTGCAGTTAAATCTTTGCTAGAAGAGTTACAGTGAACCAAACTTTATCTAAAAAGTGCTCATAAAAGGCATGGCATGACCATGACTGGTCAGGAGTAGTGTTGATCCTTTCCTCTTTACATTTGGATTGGATTGATATTAGGACAAGTCTGCACCCCAAGCTCTGGGACACAGGGATATGCTTTCACCTCCACTTTGAGCGACGTCATAAGCAATCAAACAGGCACAAGGAATGCCAAAGACTTGGAGCAATCTGATGAGACCATATGCAGAAGCACTTGCAAAAAACAGCAAAGGTACATAAAAGTGTGCTGCATGCTAATTCTCAACAAATCTTCCCAAAATGCACACACATGCAGGCATTGGAGACACAGATGATTGTTACTTACCATTGACAATCATTTTCAGGCAGGCAGAGCATGGTTTTCTGGAGAAGTAAAGATCGCAATCCTTGAGTCTTGAGCCGTGTTTAATAACAGCAATCTGACCTGCATGAAGCTCACTGCTGGAACAGTGCAAGCCAATGATCTTCATGTTACCCACAACTACAAGACCTGTCTTCTTTACCTGCTGTAAGAAATTATGAGTCAAAGTATTATGGCAAATTCATCCTTAATCTGGTACATACTTTAGACTCTTCAGTAAGCGAATCATGCCTTTTGGTAGGAATCCTTAAGTGGATAATTGAGTGTAGTTTTGGTTTAGTGTCAGGTTGGGCACTAGAGTTGTTCAATGTAAATGTTTTTATTGATGTATATGTATTGAGCCTAAGTTTACACAATAGTCTCTGTTTTGTACCAAAATTTTATTTTTTTAAATAAAAAAAGAATTTTCAAAAAAAAAAAAAAGTATTATGGCAAAGATTAAACAATAATTGCTTTCTATTAGCAGGTCAGTCTGTCCAAAATGAATATATAAATTGGAGTCAAATCATTCATTAACCTTGCAGCTTCATTTCATCTGGTTCAAAGTCAGGGTTCCTTGATGCGGTCACACTTTTGCATTCTCCAGCAAACAGAAAAATGTAAAGCAGAGAGCATGTCCCCTTCATAGCTGCCATAATGGGAGGTGTCGGTGGCATGGCAAAAAAAAGTTAGGGTTTATACTACTGACCCACTGCTCAATAAATGCACATGCTTTATAACATCAAACAGCCTAAAGTGCCTGCTTGCATTGAGTCAATGTCAAATATGTAAGTTTACCAGAGTCTGGATAAATAAAACTGAACAGTAGCTAAGGAGACAGAGCTGCAATTATACTAATTGCCAAAACAAGCTAACTATAAAAGACTGACAAATTCGAGGCCTAGTCAAGTCTTCATAAAAGAAAGGGGCCGAAATTGCTGATATTACAATACAGTAGTGAGCAGTAACAAGGAACTATAAAGAAGTGAGAAACGATCAGTCTGGATAATGGTTTCCTCCCACACTCCAAAGACATGCTATAGTAGGTTAATTAGCTCTGGTCTAATTTTTCCCTGGTGTGCATGTATGTATGCATGAGAGATAGGTAGCATAGATTGCAAGCTCCTTGAGGGCAAGGGCTGATGGGAATAAATAGTATGTTGAGCACTGCGTAAAACAGACAGCACTATATGAATACCTCTAATAAACAATAAATATGAGTTAACTTGCATCAAGGAGAGGGCTGGGAGCATCACAGCTATCAGGTGTCACTGCTGCAAATGGCCTTGGCCCACAAAAGAGATGACAAGACTTGGGAGGGCTGCCCAACTAGCAGCTGGTCTTTAAGTTTGTTTCATGTATGTATGCCAACACATTATACAATCCTTGCAGAGTATTACTGGCCATGAGCCTTAGACCCCATACACACCATTAGATTTTCTGCAGATTTTTGTCTTTACATTTACCAAAACCATATAATATGGAAGTCAAACCTTAAGAGTTTCAATTTGTATGCAATCAGGTAGGCCCTTGCACTACATGGTTTTGGTAAAAAAAATCTGTGTGTATGGGGCCTTACAGTCATACAGAGCCAATACAAGTAAGGGAAGAACATTTCTAACCTTGTTGCTATTGTACCATACATGTGCAGTACCTGTATTGCAGTATTTAGAGGACTGTCTTAACTGACAATGAAACATTACATTTCTCTAGTATGCGGCTCAACACATACCTCTGGTTGTTTCTTGTTCTCTTCATCTTCACGAGAAGGGAAAACCTCCATCCAAAGGCTTAGCAGAGTAAATAAGTTAACTTTCGAAAGCCTCGGAACCTGACCTGTATTAAAGAAACACACAGAACATCTCACTAAGGCTGGGTTCACACTATTGTGAATTGGATGTGGGCATGTCATAGAGCGCCGGATCATACATCTCCGGAGCGGTTCCGGTGTGAATTGCACAGAGCGCCCTGAGCGTCCTCTGGTGCGTTTCAGGTCCGAATTCAGCAAATAATTCGGACTGAAATCGGACCTGAAAAGGTGAACAGGGACACACTGGACCCCTGCTGTGAGCTGCTCCGTGCTTCATTGTGAACCCAGCCTAAATGTTATTTGTTCAATGAGATGATTAGTGCAGAGTTCAGTAATCCAATAGAATCAATCACAAACTACTGTAAACTGAAATATGACTGGCTGTTAGAAGATAGTATACTTAGCACTACTTTCTTAAAGCGGAGTTCCACAAAAAAAATGGAACTTCCGCTTTTCGGAACCCTCCCCCCCTCTGGTGTCACATTTGGCACCTTTCAGGGGGAAGGGGGGTGCAGATACCTGTCTAAGACAGGTATTTGCACCCACTTCCGGCATAGACTCCCATGGGAGTCTATGCCTCTTCCCGTCCCCATAGCGCTGTCTGCTGGGAACACACAGCTCCCAGGAGAGAGCGGGGACCACTTGGGACGCGCAGCGCGACTCGCGCATGCGCAGTAGGGAACCGGGAAGTGAAGCCGCAACGCTTCACTTCCTGATTCCCTCACCTAGGATGGCGGTGGCAGCTGCCGAGAACCGAGCGGGTTCTCGGCGTCCCCTGCCGACATCGCTGGACCCTGGGACAGGTAAGTGGCCATGTATTAAAAGTCAGCAGCTGCAGTATTTGTAGCTGCTGGCTTTTAATATTTTTTTTTTTTGGCGGTGTGGGTGAACCCCCGCTTTAAATAATGTTATAATATTGCAAATGGGTTATATTATATTTCTCCATCAAGAATCAATGTATAACTTGTTTCCAATAAATAAGTCAGCTAGTTCAAAATCACTCTTTAAAAAAAAAAAAAAATCATACCTGCACTACCCTGCAAGGTCTCCATAGATGGTTTAAATTCCAGCCCAATGATGCTGAATTTATCAAAATTCAAGCCGTGGGTGGCTATGACTGCAAAGCCTGGCTCAACAAAAGTTAAAGCGTTCGCTCACCTTTACGGAAAAAACTGCCTATGCAGATAAGGGGCGTCTTCAGATAAAAACAAGCTGTGCAGCTTTGACCAAAGTTTTATAATGGCCTTGCTATAGGTGTAGGCCATTTACATACCTCATGGTGTCTGACCCAGCTATTACTGTTCGTTCTCACCATGAGGAGAGGTGAGGTGTTTACACACACTACTGGTGGCTGCAGCTGTGAGAAGTGTGTGGCTATGGATCCCCCTCCTGCACGCACCCCCACCATGTTACTCAGTCTCCATGCACCCATCGGTGGACCCAGGACCAGCAAAGCAGGTGCTGCCAGGTAAATGGGAGGGAGACTAGCGAACGTCTGTTTGCTGATCTCCCCTTCATGCTAATGACCAGGAAGCTAAGTGTAAAACAGTAATTTCAGGTCCTGGTGTCACTTTCCCCAGTATGGCTGGGGAAGAAACTAACTGCATTAGTTTCATTGGAGCACAAATGACGAACAGGCTTTTATACCCCTGATGTCTCATTAAAGAAAACCTATCACAAAAAAAATGCTTTACATGTGATGAATAAAATGTTTGAAAAAAGTGTAAAAAATTAAAGTTCCGAGAAGCATGCGCGCAGCTGCCTGAGACAGACATGTCCACCTAAGCACTCCGCTTCGACCGGGACATAACGGCCCATTACTTCAAGCCTTGCTCACAAACCGACATCTACCGGTGACAGGTATATCACTGATACCCACGGGCACAAATTGATGTACAGTGGGAGGAAAGCAAAACTAAAGATGGGAAAAGCACAAGAATGGTTAAATAGATCCACATCTAAAATGGCAGTATACTCTCACCTCACACAGTCTCACTCACTAAAACACCTGCAGTCTCCAGTCTCCTCACAGTGAGACAGATTATGATATTGGGAAAACTCCTAACTCTTTACAACATATACCACTTAATTCTGACTTAATTAGTCAATTTGAACGAATTCTTAATAAAGCTCTTCAGACCACCTCAGATGACATTACTGAAAAATTGACAAGAGAAATTCATGAAGCAGGAAGGACGCACCTCAATACTGGAACAAAGAACAAAGAGTTGATGAAGTTGATATTACTACTTCTAATCATGCTGAGGAACTGGAATACCTCAGAGAAGAAAGAATGATCTTTTCTTCAAAATCATCTCGAAGATTTTGAAAATAGAAACAGAAGATCTAATCTCCGCATTAGGGGTATCCCTGAGGTAATTGAAGATCTTCAATCAACAGTCACTGCATTATTCCAGGAATTAGCCCCTTCTCTCCCCATTGAACGTCTGATATGGACAGAATACATAGATCTCTGACACCGCGTAAAGAAGACGGTCCTCTGCGAGATATCATTATTAAATTCCACTTTTTCCGAACAAAAGAACAATTAATGGAAGCTGCCTGCAACAAAGACTCCCTCATATTCCAAGGTCATCGATATCAAATATACCAAGATCTTTCTCAACAAACACTTATAAAGAGAAAGGCAATGAAACCTCATTTGCAAGTACTTCAACATCATCGCATCCCATATCGTTGGAGTTTTCCCTTCGCCATTCCTTTTACATACAAAGGAACCACCTATACCTGTAAAAACAGGCGATGACCTACTAGCCACAATTCTTGAACTTCGCCTGTCAGCATCAGAAACACTTGCAGAAAGTTCCAAGTGTCGTGCGAATTCTGGCTCCCCTCAACAACAAAAAAACATTCTTATCAAAAACAACTATCGTCATCTAGCATCCATAAGAGAAGTCGCTTTGCTTCACCGACTCCAGAAGCAGAACCAATGAACTGATAGATATATATATATATATATATATATATATATATATCTCAAATGCATTTAAGACAAACAAACTGTCTATAAGAAGACCCTTTAAAACGGAACAGATCACTTTAACCTTCCTTAAACTCTACAATTTATAAATTATTCACCCTTATTCAGAAAGAACATAATATTCATGTTCTTTAGTTTAGTTTCTTTAGTTCCTTTTTTAGGTTCCCTTACCTGCATACAGATCCATATTGGGATTCATGTTATCCTCATATAGGTAATATGAAACCCATTCTTTCTCCTTATCCTACTTTAAATAATGCATTTGTTTCTCAGGTCCAATTCAAAAACAGTGTTTTCATTCTACTTAAACATTAATTGAAGCATTGTTCTAGAATAAACAACTTAGTTTACTTAACCATAACAAATGGATCCACACTTGCTACCTCAAATATTTACTATACTTGATTGTTTCAACTTACATATTTAATGGCTGTTGTAGTCCCGGAGACAGCCACTGCATCTCCTATACAACCTCAAGTGCCCAACGGTTTAGTTTGGACACTCCTTGGGCAAATTGTACCCATAGGTTGGTGTTCTTTCACCACCTTGTGGATACTAGCTCCATGTAGGAGCCACCTTCTCATGATACTACCTGTATTTTACACATATATATATATATATATATATATATATATATATATATATATATATATATATATATATATATATATATATATATATATATATATATATATATATATATATATATATATATATATATACACACACACACACACGCAACTCCCTCTCCCCCATCTTATACTTCAAAATGGGAGACGGATCTTCACCTCCAAACAGGTGACTTAAATTGGACTCAGATCTGGCAAGCTACAACATCGCCCACACCAAATATAGTAGCCTTAGAAACAAATTATAAAGTACTTACCAGATGGTATTTAGTTCCAGCCAGAATAGCCAAATTTAGCCACAATACCCTTCCAACTGCTTTCGAGGTTGTACCACATTGGGCACCCACATACATATTTGGTGGGAATGTCCTATTGCTTACTTATTTTGGACAAACGTATTCAAAATCCTCTCTACAATGTTTGAGACAAATCTATGTCCTGATCCTATTGTAGCATTACTGAATAAAAAGCCTCAAAATTTAACTCTCCGACAATTCAAGCTATTACTCTTTATAACAACAGCAGCTAAGCAAACCATTGCAAAAGCATGGAAACAAGACTCCCTTTGTATACTATCTGTTAAACAAAGAGTAACGCAAGCTATGATCCATGCAAAGACTGAAGCAATCTACTTAGATACAGTAACCAAATTTGAACACTTATGGTAACCATGGATCAAACATTACCTTCCACCTGATATTGATAATACCTTATTATAATCTGAAACAACCTGGATATCTGCTTTACTTCTCAGCTTTAATATTCTCTGAATATTTATTCAAATAATCCTCTCTGGAATACCCATTTCCCCCTTTCTTTCCCTTATGCTAAACTTTCCCTTACCCAAACCCATGTACCACTCGTTCTATTATAAATAAGGACACAGGATGATTGAAGTCTGTACATTCTTCTACCAGGTACTGCTAAGCCATAGAGTCGGATCTTGGTCCTGGTTTGAATGACCTATTCATCAGCCAACCCATAAAATTCCGAGTTAACATCCCATTACTGATATCACTCCGAACTAATGCTTTAACTCTTTCTATGTATACATCTATACTAGATTATTGAAGTTATATTACTACCTCTATCTTATATTTTTTTAGATATTAATGTCAAAATAAAATTACTTCTCTTAAAAAGCATTATTTGTTAAAAAGATGTTAATCTATACACATTTATGAAGCTTTGTTATATGTTATAAGTTTTTGACTCTATTATATAGGAATTCTTATGATGCAATTAATTTGTAACTTGTAAAACACAATAAAATATTTAAATGAGAAAAAAAATAAATTAAAGTTTCATCCAAGCACTTAAAATTCCCCCCAAAAACAATTTTTGAGCCCCTCACCCCCATACACACACACACACACACATATATTTCTTTTTTTCTTGAGACAGATAGAGCTTTCTTTTAGTGGTATTAAATCACCACTAGGGTTTTTTTTTTTTTTTGCTTAAATAATAATATTTTGCAAATAAGACATTTTTCTTCACCGATGTGTGTTGATGAGGCTGCACTGATACTCTGCATTGATGGGCACTGAGAAGGCACTGGTAAGCTGCATTGATGGGCAATGATAAGCTGCACTGATGGACACCGATGAGAAGGCACTGATAAGCTGCACTAATGAGAAATCACTGATGAGCTGCACTAATGAGAAATCACTGATGAGCTGCACTAATGAGAAATCACTGATGGACGCCGATGAGAAGGCACTGATAAGCTGCACTAATGGGAAAGCACTGATGGATGCCAATGGGAAGGCACTAATAAGCTGTACTGATATGCTGCGGATTGGCACTAATGATCAGTTCAAAAATTCAGCAAAAGCCAGGCGCAAACATGGATAAGAAGGGAAGTCTTATTGGTAGATTGATTACCAAACTAAGGCCGCTGCTCCCAAACTCAGAAGACCAAAGGAGAAAAAACATGAAAACAAATGGGGGCAGCGCTGTTCCAAAGTACCTCCCTGGGTACGTTCTGGCTCTCCCAGACATCTGGCGTTCCTGGTTCAGCATTGGAGGTAGGACAGCCCCCTCTCCAGGCTGCTGAGTATTTTTACAGCCACTGTGTGTTTTTTTTACAATTATCTATTTACCATTGCTCTGGATAGGTATGCATCTCCTGGCAGCTACATATACTTTTCGTTCCCTCGCCATTAAAGTGTTTACTATATGTTTTTTATTACTGCTCATCAACCATCCTTTGGAACAGCATTCCCCCCCATTTGTTTTACTAATGATTAGTGCCCCGATTATCAGTGTATATGTGTGCTGTCACAGGATTGCCAATTATTGTTATTATAATTATACAGCATCAGCGCTGAGGTAAGGAAATGCTGATAACCGGCATTTGTTTACATAGGATCAGCTGTGATTGGACACTGTTTACTAAGGACACAGCAATAACTTAGTGTGTTAAAAAATCAGTGATCAAGTACTGCGCAACAAGACCTGATAAACCACCACTGCGCTCTAGTGCAAAACCAAATAATACCTATAGCTGCCAACTTAAAAATAACAATGTAAAATAGTATTTTAAATAAATAAAATAGTGGCGCTGTAAATCACATGAATATCTTAAATCTAGTGATATCTACTGCAAAGACATCAGCTAGTGTTATTAAACCCAAACAGTGAATAAAAAGGCATCCGTGATAGTTCATAATAAGTTTACCTCTCCGTTAATGACCAAGAGAGCATGTAATAAATTAAAAAAAAGTGATAACTGATAAATATAAATAAACACAGACACCTGTCCATGCAATAATGGAAAAAATGTTGAGACAGAGTCCATGCAAAGTGCTGCGTGTCAGAACAGTGAATCTGGGAAGCAATCTTGCTATGCCATACAAATTCTCTTCCACCACAGCGATAGTGATTGTGATCCGCTCATAAGGAGCCGCACTCACCAAAAATGATTGCCTCGCACTCTCATGCTTGGCGGCATGTAGGCAATGAAATAGCCCCCCCGGGGACTGGACAAGGTGAATGGAGTTGCGATCAAGGCAGATGGAGCTCTTCAATTAACAGCAATGCTCATCGTGAGGAAATATGCCAACATGGAAAAAAACAATGCCTCCAATAGTGTAATAACGTAGAGAACATTTATTGAAATACACACATAAAATGTTCTATCATTGAACTCACACTCTTGGCAGTTTTTAAAGGGCATAAAAGGTAAGTTTCCTGTGGCAGATAGTAGCAATGTACTGAGGACACAGCGGACCCGGGATGCGCTGATTAAATCTCACCCCTCCCCTCGTTGGATCCTCGGCAGCACGAGGTAGTCTCAGTCAGCCAGTACAGAGAACAACACGTCATACGCTACAAACAGATGCTAGGTTGCCATACAGCCACGTCCCCCGACATGTTTCGTCATTCCGACTTCTTCACAGGATTCCCCCTGGTACACATCGTCCAGTTCTGGGAGGACATCAATAGACACCCTCCCAGAACTGGACAACAAGGCTATAGCCACCTTTTGACCTACTTTCACACTGGGGCGGAGCGTTAGCGGTAAAGCTCCGCTAATTTTAGCGTAGCTTTTCGGCCGCTAGCGGGACGCTTTTTACCCCCGCTAGCGGTCAAATAAAGGGGTAAAAGTGCCTGAAAAGCGGCACTTCGGCAGCGGTGCCCATTGATTTCAATGGCAGGGGTGGTGGAGGAACGCCATATTCACTGCTCCCGCATTGCCCGAAAGATGCTGCTTGCAGGACTTTTTCTAACGTTCTATAAGCGTACCTCTCCAGTGTGAAGGCACTCGGCCTCTCACATTGTGCCTGCAGGGGAGGCGTTTTTCAGGCGCTATTTTTAGCCCCAAAGTAGCTGAAAAACGCCTCCAGTGTGAAAAGGGGTCTTAATGGTTAAAGAGGTAAATTAAAAAAAACAAAAACTCTGGCAGCAAAAGTGTTCAGGCTCGCTGTGCTGGGCATCCAATAACTGGACGTCGTCTCGCCTTCTATATTTTACCAAACACTCAGGTGTTAGATTGTGTTGGTCTGCACGAACATCAATCTGAGTGTATTTTTTACTAAAAACATAGATTGTGATAAACAACCATCACCACCATGGTATTCTCCAGGGTCTCTGCTTTCAGGGAAGATGTCATATGTGGGGGTTTACTAATCTTCAGGTCTACACTGGACATTTTACCAGTGAATGGGGGGTAGGTGTGTCCCCTCCATGGTTCTAGGCGGCTCTCTCACCCTGCATGCTCTCGGTCTGTGTCCCGGTGGAGGCCCGGGTTTCCCCGCCTTCCTGGCTCCGGTACATGGGACGAGCCGGCTCTCCTCCGCCTCTCTGGGGTTCGGCATCACCTAAACACCGCTCCTCTACTGACAGGTCAGAGCAGCTATGCGGCGCACCTTTATGACGTCATCGGCTACCACCTACTACCGGAGGGGTCACTAGAGCGCTAGGACTCCCATAGAGAAAAAAAATCCACCATTGTTCCGGAGTCCTGGTGCTTTGACCGCTCTGAGCCGCACGATGGCAGCCAAGCCTCTGTAGAAGAGACATTTATTAGACGCAGGCTGCCCTCTAGTGGACGTTCTGGGTGTCAACATTCACATTGAGAGCTCATGGTGCTCTCTTGTGTGTGTGTCTTGTGCAGAACTGTGTTGTTGCACGAAAATGAATTTAATTAAAGGATAAATTCCTACATAACTGGCTCACCAGTGGCGGCTGGTGCTAAAAAATTTTGGGGGGGGGGGCGCAAACAAACCGAAAAAAACTTGAAAAAAAAAATCCATCAAACAGCCACTTTGCCATCAAACGCTGCCACTGTGCCATCAATTGCAGCCACTCTGTGCCATCAAACACAGCCACTGTGCCATCAAGCACTGCCACTGTGCCATCAAACAGCCATTGTGCCATCAAACACAGCCACTGTGCCATCAAATGCTGCCACTGTGCCATCAAACAGCCACTGTGCCATCAAATGCTGCCACTGTGCCATCAAACACAGCCACTGTGCCATTAATTTCAGCCACTGTGCCATCAAACGCTGCCACTGTGCCATCAAACACAGCCACTGTGCCATCAAACGCTGACACTGTGCCATCAAATGCTGCCACTGTGCCATCAAACACAGCCACTGTGCCATCAAACGCTGACACTGTGCCATCAAATGCTGCCACTGTGCCCATCAAATGCTGCCACTGTGCCAAATGCTGCCGGTGTGCCCATTAAATGCTGCCAGTGTGCCAAATGCTGCCAGTGTGTCAAATGCCACCAGTGTGGCAAATGCTGCCAGTGTGCCCAATGCTGCCAGTGTGCCCAATGCTGCCAGTGTGCCAAATGCTTCCAGTGTGCCAAATGCTGCCAGTGTGCCAAATGCTGCCAGTGTGACAGTGTGCCCACTGCTGCCAGTGTGCCCAATGCTGCCAGTGTGCCAAATGCTGCCATTGTGCCCAATGCTGCCAGTGTGACATTGTGCCCCCCGCCCGCTCGCCTTCTGCCCGGCACTTACCCTGTCTTGTGGGGCAGTGGGTGACGGCAACAAGCAGGGTCCTTCATGCGTCTCCTGCACTTCTCCCGTCCTCTCCTCCCGTCAGGCGTCCAATAGCAGTGCCTGTTGTTTCAGCCAATCAGATGACAGGTAACCAGACCTGAGCAACCTGATTGGCTGAGAGGCGGATCAGTGTTAGGGAAGCGCTGTATTCTGTTCCCTAACACACCAATGAGTAATCAGCGAACACACAGCAGTGCGCCTGCTGTTTACCCTTTTGGAAGCCTATTAGAGCCCATGGCTCTAATTAGGAAGCCTATTAGAGCCTATGGCTCTAATCAGGCAGCCTATTAGAGCCTATGGCTCTAATCAGACGCTTCCAAAGAATCCCCGCCGCTGTAATGCATATGCCCGGCGCCGACAAGAGGCCGGGCACATGAATAGGGGGCAGCAGCGGTGACCATAGATAGATTCATGTGATGCATGAATCTATCTATGTGAGATAGCGAGTGACGGGGGGGGGGCGCGGCACTCCCGCGCCCTTTATGGACGCACCACTGCTGTGGCTCACATCTGTATGCTGATAATCAGAGCATATTCCCATGCTTTAAAGTATATCTAAAGGCGTCCAACCTATTTTGGTGTACAAGTAACTGGGTAGTATTGACCCCTTAAAGCAGAGCTAAACTCTCTTAATCAACGTTGACTATTTTTAATGCCGGAAGCATTAGTAAATAATTAGGAAACTATATAATATTTCCTTGTTTTAAAGTGGTAGTAAACTGTCCCTTTCTTATTTTACTTAAAGATAAGCTCATAATTTCTTGGGAGGAAAGCAATGGCAAACCTAGACAACATTATAAAAAGCAGAGACATCACCCTACCGACAAAGTGTCATATAGTCAAAGCTATGGTATTTCCAGTAGTAACTTATGGCTGTGAAAGTTGGACCATAAGGGAGTCTGAATGCCAAACAATTGATGCATTTGAACTAGGGTTGCACTGATACCGATACTAGTATCGGCGCCGATACCAAGCATTTGCACAAGTACTCGTTGGTACTCATGCAAATGCTCCTATGCTACCTGTTTTATCGGGCCAGGCATCCTCAGAGTAGCAGGGGGATTGGGCAGCCTCACAGGTGATCAGTGCAGCGGAGGGGGAGGTACAAACATTGATCCCTCTGTATAGCTTTCAATAAAGCATCTGACAGCTGCTTCTCCTCCTCTCCCTCCCGTGGCTGTCAGATGCTTTATTAAAAGCTATACAGGGGGATCGGTGCCCCCTATGTCCTCCCCTGGGCTCCCCCGTGTGCTCCTCGCTCTGTTGGGCCCCCCTCTGGCTCCCCCGTGTACTCCTCGTTCTGTCCCGGTCCCCCCCCTTGTCCCGGATCTGTCAGGATGGAGAGGACAGGAAGGAGCCAGTAAATCTCTCATTTGCAGACTCCTTCCTTTTCCTCTGTCCATTCATAACTGAGCATTGTAAACTGTGTTTACGATGTTTCAGTTTATGAATGGAGAGGAGCCTCTGTCTCCTGTCCATTCATCGTCAGTGCAACTGAGGCTGCAGAGAAAGGGACTGGGGATTCTGTGTCCTCAGTCCCCTTTCCTGTCTCAAAGGGGAGATGTCAGGTGTCTGTTTAGACCCTCGATATCTCACCAAAGCCCCCCCCCCAACAGGGCTGATGAAAAAATAAATAATTATAATAAATACAAATTTATTTAAAGGTTAAATTGTAAAAATAATAATAATAAAAAAAAAACACTGACACCATCCACTCCCCCCTCCCCCCCAAAAAAGCATTTTAAAAAAATAACTCAAAAAATATAAATTGTTAAAATTAAATTGTAAAAACAATTAAATAAAAATAAAAAACTACTAATACCATCCACGCCTCATCAGTGCTGCAAATTAGTGCCACTGTCACACAACACTAAAAAAAAGTATCGGTATCGGCGAGTACTTGAAAACAAGTATTGGTACTTGTACTCGGTCTTAAAAAAGTGGTATCGTCACAACCCTAATTTGAACTATGGTGTTGGAAAAGACTCTTGAAAGTCCTTTGGACGGCAAGAAGATCAAACCAGTCAATCTTGAAGGGGGTCAACTCTGAATATTCACTGGAAGGCCAGATCCTGAAGCTGAAATACTTTGGCCACCTAATGCGAAGAGAGGACTCATTGGAAAAGACCATGGTGCTGGGAAACATGGAAGGAAAAAGGAGAAGGATGACAGAAAACAAGATGGATATATAGCATCATCGAAAGAACGAACATGAAGTTAAGCAAGCTCCGGGAGGCAGTGGAGGACAGAAAAGCCTGGCACACTATGGTCCATGAGGTCACGAAGAGTCAGACATGACTAAACAACTGAACAACAACAGAACTCATAATAAAGCTTACCTGTAGGTAAAATAATGATCTCCTAAACATGCAGCGTTTAGGAGATATTCCAGCTAGCAGCAGTCAGTGATGTCACCGGCACATGCGCTTTGCCGTTCCTTCAGAGCTGTCTGCCGCGGCTGAGACTCCTGCGCACATGCATGGGAGTGACGTCGTCGTGGCTCAGCCAGTCAGACGGCCAGAGCCCGTGAAGGAAGACAGGGCAAAGATGGAAGTCCTGTTAGCGGTGACAGCGCACCGCTGGAGGGCTTCGTTTCAAGGTAGGACTCTCATAACAATATACAATGCATACTAGCACATTACGATATCGCCTTGCAGGCGGAAACTTTTTTTTTTTTAAAGAGTTTACTACCGCTTTGAAACATTTTAGACATTTCTTCAGTTGCTTCCTGGGCCAAAATGATGTTATACATTCCAGAAATCTTCATGGGTATTTTTTTTTTTCTTTTATTTGGTGGAGAGGTTTTCTTGCAAAGCACACCCTCCTGTCTGCATGCATGAGCTTAGGGCAGATGGAATCCAGGAAGTAAATGCTACCTGAATCTTCTGTTCTTAATTAAGATGACTGCAACTAGATATGCTAGAGGGGCATTTTTCAGAGGGATTTCTCAACAAAATAAAGCACGGAGACATGGATGGATGGTGAAGTTTGCGCTGAATAATAAAAATGCATTAAATAGTGTTTTCATTTTGTGTTAGAGACACATTGAGTATTGCTAGCGGCTACAACAGCCACTAGCAATAACTGCATGTAAAATCAGACAGGCTGGTTTTACCTAATTTGATCGATCGATCAACTTGGGTACATTCAGCCTGCCCCATACATGGTTCAAATCACGTCCGCTTCAGCATGGAAGATTTGAACCGTCTATGCCCAGCTTAAGTATTAGCATCCAGCTACTTTAAAACATTTGTAATATCCCTATATAGTTTCTGACAGTGCAAACCCCCCTAAGGGGGCCATTGCTAAAGTGCAATGCACTGAAAAGTGCACATTAAGGGGACTGTAGCAGAGGTGGGGGACTCGAGTCACATGACTTGACTCGAGTCAGACTCGAGTCACCTGTTTGAGGACTTGCGACTTGCTTGACAAAATTAAATAAATGACTCGACTTGACTTTGATTTGTCACTAATGACTTGCGACTTGACTTTGACTTGGGCTATTTGACTTGCAATGACTTGGCACCACCAGTCCTGTGTCTTGGCCTAGGCAAAAGCCGCCCCCCCCCCCCCCCCCCCCACAAAAGAAAGTTCCCCCCGAGTCCCGGCTTCGGGGTAGATCAGTATTTTGACTTAATTTGTGACTTGACCAAAATAAATGACTAGACTTGACTTGCTTGACTTCTAGCAGGGACTCGACTTGACTTGCTTGCTTTTTGCCACAGTAACTTGGGACTTGCTTGTGACTTGAAGGTTAAGACTTGAGACTTGCTTATGACTTGCACATGTGTGACTTACTCCCATCACTGGACTGTAGCTTTAAAACAATAAAGAATTGCAATAAGCCGCTCTGGATGGCAGCCTGATCTCTCTGCTCCCTCTCAGCCCGGGAACAATCAGCGCATAGGGGACACTACACAGCCTTCGTATGGGCAAATCCAGGACCACCAGATCCACGGCAGCCAGGGGATCATCATTACCCCCTCCGGGAACCTCCTCAGACCTCCGGTCCTTCTTCCCGCCGACGGACATGCCACAGACTGGAGCAGCCAAGATGGCGCCGGACACTCCCGCGGCCTACTCCCGGAGCTCCGCTCGGATCTCTCCACCGCCACATTCGCCGCAGCGGAAGCCCACAGACTCCGGATCAGCTCCGTCGGGCAGTACAACCGGACCCCTTAACTCGGGAGCGGTGAGTCCCCCCTCCAGACTCCCGCCTCATGAGACACCACAGCACGGCTCACAGGACGCCATGACGGCCCCCCCTCCCCAGCAGTACACACAGTGCTCAGAAGCGTTCCCTCGCTTGCTGAGAACAGCATCAGACCCCTGCATGCATGGCACGGAACCGGACTCCCCAACCTCCTCAGTCTTTTCTATGGACTTTCTGGCTTTACCGGTCCCTATGTGCCCAGCTAACCGGATTCCTCCGGAACCTGCAGTAAGCCCAGCTCCCCGCAACCACGCAGAGCCTGATTCACCACCACCAAAGGCCCAAAAACTAGCACTTCCACAGGCACTCGGCTCACCCAGAGAATGGACAATACCACAGGCCACTTATGCTCAAAAAGTGAGCCTACCTGACCCCCGCTTTCAGGGGATGGGTGCATCAGGGGCCACCCCCCCTGCTCAGACTCCAATCTGGAGAGAACCATGGGACTCTCCACCGAAAATGGCACAACAGGCCTTAGGCCTCACCACCACAGGCCCTCCACCCTTACCACCCTGCACACCTCCGGCTCAGTGGTCCACAGTACCAGAGCACCCCCAGCCAGCACCCCCACAATGGCAAACATATTTACAGGTGATCCCCACTAAAGAGGACTTTAGACAACTGATAGAAGATGTAAAGTCCACGTGTCGCTCGGAAATACAAGTGCTCCAGTCAGGCCTTAAACACTTAGCTGACAGAGTGGAAATGGCTGAAGAAGAGATCCAAGAGACCAAGCTTGCAGTCCACAGAACCCAACTTCAGGGAGCAGACCATCACACCATGCTAAGAGATATGCAGCGACACGTGGAAGACTTGGACAACAGGGGACGCAGGAACAACATACGAGTGAGAGGAATTCCAGAAGTTGAAGGCCCAGAAGATATTCAACATATTCTACAAGATGTGTTTAACAATCTCTTGGGTGAACCTGTCACTAAGTTCATAGAAATGGACAGAGCCCACCGAGCCTTGCGACCTAAGAATGCCACTGCACAACCAAGAGACATTATTTGTAGGATTAACTCCTACCCTCTGAAAGAGGACATTATGCGACAAGCTCGCTTAGCACGCAGAGTGACTTACAAAAATGCTCAAGTACAACTATATCCAGATCTCTCATGGATCACATTACAAAAATGAAGACTTCTTCAACCACTACTGCGCATCTTACAAGAAGAAAATATCCCCTACCACTGGGGGTTCCCCTTCAGCCTTACAGCTAAAAACCAAGGCAAATCTGCCATACTACGCTACCCGGAGGACCTACAAGCCTTCTGCAACACAGTGGGAATATCCGTCCCCCGTCTCCCAGATTGGGACCTGGTCACCAATCCGCCTACACCACCCGCAACCTGGCAGAAGGTTTCCTCATCCAACAGATCCCGAAACAAAGATGCTTCACGCAAGAGTACCAAGCACGGAAATGGCTGACTTCGGATGGCGTAACAACACCTTAAAGATACTTACTGATGGCCTATTTGACCATCAGATACCACTGGTGAACTAGCCCTGGACACTATAGTTTACTTAGTCCCCCCCTCCTTGCGCCCCAAGTTTACATCCCAGTTTACAATATGGGCATGTCTCCGAGGACATCTGAGAGAGTAGGAGATATCACTTCTACCCACCCCCCTCCTGGTTAAATGATAGCAGTTGTAGCTATTTTACAGTTCATGTTTTGTATGACCAAATTAGGGCTCCCTTGCATCCACCCGACTGGTCCTTCTGGACCCCAGTTGGGGGGATCCCTGCAATCCCATACCGACCTAGGCCTTTTTGCCTCTCAAGGTTGTTTGATAACAGTTGTTCGAATTTATACTTGTTTGATTTATACTAATCACCTGTTTCTCTCTCTCTTTCTTTCTCCCCTTTCCCCCTCCTTTTTACTCGTCTTCCCCCCCTCGTCTACCCACCATCATGTGACCCAACGGGTAACCCGTGGAATCTACCTGGCTCCCCTATCGAGGTATGTGCACAGCCAACCCACCGCCTTCCGAACATCCTCTCCACATCAGGTAAGACATCTATCCCATCCAAATTGACACCATGGCTAAGATCTTATCTTTAAACGTCCACGGCCTAAATTCCAATAAAAAGAGACATCTGGCGCTGAGGGAATTTAGACAATCTGGAGCAGATATTATTTTTGTCCAAGAGACACACTTTGATAAGGGGGGCTCATTTGCATTTGCTTCCAAACATTTCTCCCAAATATACCACTCTTCAGGTCCACATAAACGGGCAGGGGTCGCCATTCTCATTAAAAATGGATCTCCCTTTAAATGCACAGCACAATATAGCGACCCATATGGCCACTTTGTCATTCTTCAAGGACAATGGCAAAAACAGGCACTCACCCTTTGCACCCTCTATGCTCCCAACATTAAACAATATAACTTTCTGACTAGGGTATTTACTCGACTCTTTAAATCTGAACATGAGATATTAGTGGTGGGAGGCGATTTTAACCTAACTCATTCAACAACTGCGGATTGTCAGGTGGTGAGCCCCAGGGCAATACCGGCTCGTGCCCTGAGGGACTCGAAGCTTTTTTGCAGACTCTCTAGACGTTATGCTCTCTTCGATGCCTGGAGAGCTCTCCACCCTGGCGATCGGCAATACACGTTCTACTCAGCCCCCCACCAAATACGCTCACGCATCGATTATTTCTTTGTAAATAATTTCACGCTTAGACATACAAGAGAGGCACGGATATTACCAATCTCATGGTCTGACCATGCACCTATTTTACTTAAATTGGAACTAGGTTCCGCCACATGTAGGCCATACAATTGGAAATTAAACACATTCCTCCTTCAGCACCTCCCATCGAAAATGGAATTAATGTCCACTTTAACTCACTACTTTTCAGAAAACAATACCCCTGACATATCTCCATCCACATTATGGGAAGCCCACAAGGCCGTGATCCGAGGCAGATGCATGGCACTGTCATCTGCCATGAAAAAAGATGCCCTGGCCACAAAACTTCAAACCGAAAAAGAACTTAGAGCTTTAGAAATCCAATTACAACGGTCCCCTACCCTAACCCTCCTTAAAAAAGTCATACACCTGCGAACAACCCTGAGCGACTTAGCTATGGGGCGGGTAGAAAAAGCCATCCTCCGACTAAGACAACTGTACTATGATAAAGGCAACAAAGCACACTCCTTACTAGCGAAAAAACTACGTGATAACTCCCACATATCTACACCACATCAAATTAAGAATAAACTAGGCTCCCTACTATCCCACCCCAAGGACATTGCCGATACCTTTGCAGACTACTATCAGGACCTCTACAATAATCCTAATATCCCTAGTAATCCCGCCCCCCCAGACCTTCTCCACCGAATGCAACGTTACCTTGCGGAGAGCGGAGTCCCGCAGCTCCAAAACTCTGATCTGGCAACTTTAAACATGCTGATTACCGAGGAGGAAATAGAACAGACTATAAAGACTCTCCCGTCTCACAAGGCCCCCGGTCCAGACGGATTACCCTACGAATATTACAAGGCCGTCCTCCCCATCCTCTTACCACATATGTGCAAACTATTTAATGCCTTTTACCGAGACTCCCCCATCCCGTCAGACATGTACCGCTCATTTATCACTCTGATCCCTAAACCAGATAAAGACCCTACCCTATGTGCTAACTATAGACCCATTGCCTTGCTGAACTCAGACCTAAAAATTTTTACTAAACTACTATCAATACGATTGAATATGATCCTCCCATCCCTTATTCACAAAGACCAGGTGGGCTTTGTCCCCCTTAGGCAGGCAGGTGATAACACCAGAAAGGTGATTGATCTGGTGGATGTGGCGAACAGGGAGAAAACGGCGTCTTTGCTACTTAGTCTGGATGCCGAAAAGGCCTTTGACCGACTTGGGTGGCCCTTCCTGTTCGCCACATTACAACACGCGGGATTTCGGGGACCATTCCTGAGAGCTATAAAGCACCTCTATACCAATCCCTCTTCACAGGTCAGGACTCCCTTTGCCATTTCCCCCGCTTTCTCGATAACAAACGGCACTCGCCAGGGATGTCCACTGTCACCCCTATGATTCGCATTATGTGTCGAACCCTTGGCGGCCTCTATTCGAGGTAACCGGGACATTCGGGGAATCTCTGTCAGGGGTCGGGAGTTCAAGATCTCATTATTCGCGGATGACGTGATCCTCACCCTGACCCAACCCAGAATCTCCCTGCCAAATTTACACGCAGAACTGGACAAATATGGAGCCCTATCGGGCTATAAAATCAATACCTCTAAATCAGAGGCCCTCCCAATCAACATCTCGGATAAGGAAACAACACACCTGAAGGCAAATTTCACATATCACTGGAAAACCACTTCCTTGAAATATCTAGGGGTACATATCACCACAAAATTCAACACTTTATACCAGGAAAACTTTCCTCCCATATACCGCTCTATCAGAGCCTTGCTTACATCTTGGAAAAAACACCACATCTCCCTGTTGGGTCGGATCGCGTCGATTAAGATGACAATCCTTCCGAAATTACTCTACCTTTTCCAAACACTACCCATCCCTGTCCCCCGCAATCATCTGAGTAAACTGCAATCTGACCTTTTTAAATTCACCTGGAACTACAAAAGACATAGAATTCCTCAATCGGTAATGATGGCGGCGCGCTCAGATGGAGGTCTCGCATTCCCCAACCTCATTAAATATTACCAAGCTACCCAACTACGTGCCATAGCCTCATGGTTCACTCAAAGGTCCTATAATAGGTGGACAGAGATTGAAAAAATATGGTTAGCCCCAACCCACCCAAATAGCATATTATGGAACGCGAGGGCGGAGGTCCCCCCTGAGCGCTTACTGGGAACCATGTCCCATCTTCGTCAATTGTGGAACAAACTATCCCACTTACATGAGTTGTCCTCAGAAAAATCGGTCCTAACGTCCTTTATCTGCAACCCCAAAATCCCAGACAGTCTCACTCACCAGATGTCCCATTCATGGTCGTCACGGAACCTTTTCCACTATGGACACATAGTAGACCCTAGAACCCGCAGGCTACTGCCCTACTCTGATCTTCAGACCCAACGTGACCTTCCGCATCAAGCCTTCTACAGTTACCTGCAAATACGCCACTATGCCAGGTCCATATCGTCTGACCTACAGTTCTCCCTTCCAACGCCTTTTGAAAACCTAATCCTGGGGGGCACGGCCCAGAAGGGCCTAATTTCTGACATTTACAAAATAATAATTGCCCACCCAATAGAAACTAAAGGTAAACATGCTTACATGATCAAATGGGAAAAAGCCCTCGGTGAGGAACTTCCCATGGAGCAATGGCAGACGATATGGACCCAGGCAGCAAAAAGCTCCCTTTGTACCCTATACAAGGAAAACACTTATAAAATCCTCCTGTACTGGTATATGACCCCGGATACCCTCCACGCCATATACCCCTCCAGCTCCGATCGCTGCTGGCGCTGTCAAAAAGAAAGAGGAACACTCCTCCATATTAGGGATGAGCTTCGTGTTCGAGTCGAACCCATGTTCGACTCGAACATCGGCTGTTCGATCGTTCGCCGAATTGCGAACGATATGGGCCGTTCGCGCCAAATTCGTGTGGCGCGTCACGGCCCATAATTCACTGCGGCATCGCAGTGCATTGCTTGCTGATGATTGGCCAAGCATGCACTATGACCCGCATGCTTGGCCAATCACAGCTCCGCCTTAACAGAGAGCCATAATTGGCCAAAGCCAAGGAGGCTTTGGCCAATTATGGCTCAGGGGATTTAGTACACGCCCCACACTATATAAGGCCGCCTGCACGGCGGCCCTGTGCAGTGTGTTCCGGTGTGCTTAGAGAGAGAGAGAGACAGTGTCATTTCATTTGAGTTAGCTAGATTAGGCAGGACAGTCAGTCAGTTAGCTGCACTTAAAGTGTATTGTGTATATATATGCATCCCAGGTGTTGCATATATATATATATATATATATATATACACTGTATTCAGTTTAGCTAGATCCGTTCCTGTTATCTTCTAGACTATTTACATTTAGTGCAGTGCGTCCTGCTCACAGTGTTCAGCTAGATCCGTTCCTGTTATATTCCTACTGACAGGCAGGCTTGTCTTGTTACAGTATTTTGAAGAAAATTACTGGTGTTCTTTTGATCCTATTAGTACCACAGTCAGGCAGCTAGACTATTTACATTTAGTGCAGTGCGTCCTGCTCACAGTGTTCAGCTAGATCCGTTCCTGTTATCTTCTTACTGACAGGCAGGCTTGTCTTGTTACAGTATTTTAAAGAAAATTACTGGTGTTCTTTTCATCCTATTAGTACCACAGTCAGGCAGCTAGACTATTTACAGTTAGTGCAGTGCGTCTTGCTCACAGTGTTCAGCTAAACCTACAAGTTAGTGGGGTGCGTCCACCTCACAGTGTTCAGCTAAACCTACAAGCTAGTGGGGTGCGTCCTGCTCACAGTGTTCAGCTAGATCCGTTTCTGTTATCTTCTTACTGACAGGCAGGCTTGTCTTGTTACAGTAAATACAGCTACGTGAAGAAAATTGCTGGTGTTCTTTTGATCTTATTAGTACCACAGTCAGGCAGCTAGACTATTTACAGTTAGTGCAGTGCGTCCTGCTCACAGTGTTCTGCTAAACCTACAAGTTAGTGGGGTGCGTCCTGCTCACAGTGTTCAGCTAAACCTACAAGTTAGTGGGGTGCGTCCACCTCACAGTGTTCAGCTAAACCTACAAGCTAGTGGGGTGCGTCCTGCTCACAGTGTTCAGCTAGATCCGTTCCTGTTTTCTTCTTACTGACAGGCAGGCTTGTCTTGTTACAGTAAATACAGCTACGTGAAGAAAATTGCTGGTGTTCTTTTGATCCTATTAGTACCACAGTCAGGCAGCTAGACTATTTACAGTTAGTGCAGTGCGTCCTGCTCACAGTGTTCTGCTAAACCTACAAGTTAGTGGGGTGCGTCCTGCTCACAGTGTTCAGCTAAACCTACAAGTTAGTGGGGTGCGTCCACCTCACAGTGTTCAGCTAAACCTACAAGCTAGTGGGGTGCGTCCTGCTCACAGTGTTCAGCTAGATCCGTTCCTGTTATCTTCTTACTGACAGGCAGGCTTGTCTTGTTACAGTAAATACAGCTACGTGAAGAAAATTGCTGGTGTTCTTTTGATCCTATTAGTACCACAGTCAGGCAGCTAGACTATTTACAGTTAGTGCAGTGCGTCCTGCTCACAGTGTTCTGCTAAACCTACAAGTTAGTGGGGTGCGTCCTGCTCACAGTGTTCAGCTAAACCTACAAGTTAGTGGGGTGCGTCCACCTCACAGTGTTCAGCTAAACCTACAAGCTAGTGGGGTGCGTCCTGCTCACAGTGTTCAGCTAGATCCGTTCCTGTTATCTTCTTACTGACAGGCAGGCTTGTCTTGTTACAGTATTTTAAAGAAAATTGCTGGTGTTCTTTTGATCCTATTAGTACCACAGTCAGGCAGCTAGACTATTTACAGTTAGTGCAGTGCGTCCTGCTCACAGTGTTCTGCTAAACCTACAAGTTAGTGGGGTGCGTCCTGCTCACAGTGTTCAACTAAACCTACAAGTTAGTGGGGTGCGTCCACCTCACAGTGTTCAGCTAAACCTACAAGCTAGTGGGGTGCGTCCTGCTCACAGTGTTCAGCTAGATCCGTTCCTGTTATCTTCTTACTGACAGGCAGGCTTGTCTTGTTACAGTATTTTAAAGAAAATTACTGATGTTCTTTTGATCCTTTTAGTACCACAGTCACACAGCTAGACTATTTACAGTTAGTGCAGTGCGTCCTGCTCACAGTGTTCTGCTAAACCTACAAGTTAGTGGGGTGCGTCCTGCTCACAGTGTTCAGCTAAACCTACAAGTTAGTGGGGTGCGTCCACCTCACAGTGTTCAGCTAAACCTACAAGCTAGTGGGGTGCGTCCTGCTCACAGTGTTCAGCTAGATCCGTTTCTGTTATCTTCTTACTGACAGGCAGGCTTGTCTTGTTACAGTAAATACAGCTACCTGAAGAAAATTGCTGGTGTTCTTTTGATCCTATTAGTACCACAGTCAGGCAGCTAGACTATTTACAGTTAGTGCAGTGCGTCCTGCTCACAGTGTTCTGCTAAACCTACAAGTTAGTGGGGTGCGTCCACCTCACAGTGTTCAGCTAAAGCTACCTGTAGAAGGTTGGTGGTGTTCTCATACTACAGGCAGGCAGTTGATTTTGCTAGCTGCAGTATCAGTACATATATATATATATATATATATATATATATATATCCCAGCTTAGTGCAGCTACAGGCCATTAGTATGTCTGGAAGGCCAAGAAGGAGAGGCAGACAGTCACAAGCCAATAAGAGAGGGCAAGCAGGCTCTGTGTCTAGTGCTGGTCGTGGAGACGGTGCATCCTCATCAGCACGTGGCCATGGGACACGCTTGGCCTTTTTTTCGGCAGCTGGCCATGTTGAGCCGCAACATGCGGAAGACTTGGTCGAGTGGATGACCAAGCCGTCCTCATCCTCCTCATCCTCTCTCACCCATGCCCAGGGTACTTTGTCTGGCAAAGCAGCGGCCTCTTCCCTCGGCTCAATGTCATCAGTGACTCCTTCCCTAGCCCCACCATGTCCTCCTGAGGAGTCCCTCGAACTGTTTGACCACAGTGTTGGGTACATGCTCCAGGAGGATGCCCAGCGTTTGGAAGGCTCTGATGATGATACTGAGCTCGATGAAGGCAGTAACACGAGCACGGACAGAGGGGGTGCCCAAGAAGGACAGCAATCTGGCAGTCATGCTCCCCCTGCTGCAGCATACTGCCAGGTTTGCTCCAGTGATGAGGAGGGAGGGGATGATGAGGTCACTGACTCAACGTGGGTGCCTGATAGGAGAGAGGAGGAGGAGGAGGAGGAGGAGGCGGCACATCACCAACGAGGCAGGATGCCCTCCAGGGGCCAGCCTAAGGGCAGCACATTGACTGCATCACACCCCAAAGCTCCACATGTGCAGGGCGCTGCAGTCTCTGCGCGTTATTCAAAAAGTTCTTTGGTGTGGGCCTTTTTTGAGACGAGTGCATCAGATCGCACCGCTGCTATTTGCAACATATGTCTCAAGCGTATCTCGCGTGGCCAAAACATCTCCCGCTTGGGTACCACATGCTTGACCAGACATATGTTGACCTGCCATGCAGTTCGTTGGCAAGCGTATCTAAAAGACCCACACCAAAGAACAAAGAGGACCTCTGCTTGCTCCTCATCAGCTGAGATTTCCAACCCCACTAGACCTTCAGTCCTCTCTGAGACCTGCACTGAGAGGAATGAAGGTGTAGAATTAGGTGTGTCACAGCCACGTACTTGTGGGCAATCTGATTTTGGTACACCGACGTCAGATTGTACCAGGCAAATTTCCCTGCCCCAGCTGCTGCACCGCCGAAAGAAGTTTGCTCCCAGCCATCCACATGCCCAACGGTTGAATGCTAGCTTGGCAAAATTGCTAGCACTTCAACTGCTGCCTTTTCAGTTGGTAGACTCTGCCCCCTTCCGTGAGTTTGTGGAATGTGCGGTTCCTCAGTGGCAGGTACCCAAACGCCACTTTTTCTCACGGAAGGCGATTCCGGCTCTCTACCAGCATGTGGAAGGCAATGTCCATGCCTCGCTGGACAGGGCGGTCAGCGGTAAGGTGCATATTACCGCTGACTCATGGTCCAGCAGGCATGGACAGGGACGTTACCTAAGTTTCACGGCGCATTGGGTGACTCTGCTGGCAGCTGGGAAGGATGCAGGACAAGGTGCAGTAGTGTTGGAGGTTGTTCCGCCACCACGCCTCCAAAATGCTAATGATTGTGACACACCTCTCTCCTCCACCCCCTCCTCTTCTTCTTCCTCCATGGCCTCTTCCTCGGAACCAGCGGTGCTCTGTAGTCGTTCAAGGGGCTACGCAAGTACGCAGGCCAAAAGATGCCATGCGGTGCTTGAGCTGGTGTGCTTGGGGGACAGGAGCCACACTGGGGCAGAGGTTCTGTCAGCTCTGCAGGGGCAGGTTCAGAGGTGGTTGACGCCACGCCAACTTAAGGCAGGAATGGTGGTTTGCGACAATGGCACCAACCTCCTCTCTGCCCTCCGACAGGGACAAATGACCCATGTGCCCTGTTTGGCTCACGTCCTTAACTTGGTGGTGCAGCGGTTCTTGGGCAGGTACCCGGGCTTACAGGATGTCCTGAGGCAGGCCAGGAAAGTCTGTGTGCATTTCCGCCGGTCATATAATGCCAGTGCTCAGCTGACGGACCTCCAAAAGGAGTTTAACCTGCCCAAGAACCGCCTAATCTGTGACATGCCCACCAGGTGGAACTCAACGTTGGCCATGCTGCAGCGGCTGCACACGCAGCAGAGGGCCATCAATGAGTACCTGTGCGACTATGGCACCAGGACAGGGTCAGGGGAGCTTGGTTTTTTTTCCCCACGCCAGTGGGCCATGATCAGGGATGCATGCACTGTCCTGTCACCATTTGAGGAGGCCACGAGGATGGTGAGCAGTGACAGTGCATGCATCAGTGACACTGTCCCCCTTGTCCACCTGTTGGAGCACACACTGCGTGGAATAATGGACAGGGCACTTGAGGAAGAACAGAGGCAGGAAGAGGAGGACTTCCTTAGCTCTCAAGGCCCCCTTTATCCAGACAGTGTTCCTGCGTGCTCGCCGATCACACAGGAAGAGGACGAGGAGGAAGAGGAGGAGGAGGAGGAGGAGGAAGATTGTGTCAGTATGGAGGTGGAGCCTGGCACTCAGCATCAGCAGCAGTCTTTAAGGGATCAGTCCCAAGAAACACATGGACTTGTACGTGGCTGGGAGGAGGTGGCTGCGGACCATGTCGTCCTTAGTGACCCAGAGGACTCCAGACCGAATGCCTCAGCAAACCTACGCTGCATGGCCTCCCTGATCCTGCAAAGCCTGCGTAAGGATCCTCGTATTCGTGGTATCAAGGAGAAGGACCAATACTGGCTGGCAACCCTCCTTGATCCACGTTACAAGGGTAAGGTTGCGGACCTTATCTTGCCATCGCAGAGGGAGCAGAGGATGAAACATCTTCGGGAGGCCTTGCAGAAAGGTCTGTGCAACGCGTTCCCAGAGACTGGGAGGTTACAAACTCCTGTTTCTGGACAACGTGTTGCTGAGGCTTCGGTCAGTCAAAGAAGGAGCGGTGGAGAAGGTGGCCGTCTGACCGATGCGTTCAGACAATTTTTTGGTCCGCAGCCCCAAGGTATGATCGGTTCCAGCAACCATTGCCAGCGTCTGTTTTACATGGTGCAGGAATACCTAGGGGCAAGATCAGACTTGGACACCTTTCCCACCGAAAATCCTCTGGGTTACTGGGTCTTGAGGATGGATCACCGGCCAGAGCTTGCACAGTATGCAATTGAGCTACTGGCCTGTCCTGCATCCAGCGTTCTTTCGGAACGCACATTCAGTGCTGCTGGAGGCGTGGTAACCGATCACAGGGTGCGTCTGTCCACTGACTCGGTCGATCGACTGACCTTCATAAAAATGAATGAGTCTTGGATCACCACCAGCTACCAAACACCTGATGCTGATGTAACCGAATAATTTTTTTTGAAATCTCAGATCCCTTCAAAGACTGCCTATGCTGATGCTGAGTGACTATCCCTGAGTAATTATCCTCTTCCTCCTCAATCATCACGCTGATAGCTTGTAAGAACATTTTTGGTTCTGGGTGCCACCACCAGTGCCTAAGGCACAATTTTTCAGCCCCTGTTTAACAGGGGCGTGTAATTACGATTTTTGATGTAATACTTTGCAGCAGGGCTCGTTCCTGCATTCCAACTAGAGTGTCTGTGAGGGGTTGCAGTGTTGTGGCACCAGCACCAGTGCCTAAGGCCTAATTTTTCAGCTCCTGTTCAACAGGGGCATGTAATTACAATTCTTGATCTAATATTTCACAGCAGAGCCCTGTGAGGGCTTACAGTGTTGTGGCCACAGCAACACCTAAGGCCCAAATTTCTGCTGAGTATATAGGGCAGGACCCTACTTTCAAACAACTAACTTACAAACGACTCCTACTTGCAAACGGAAGGAGACAACAGGAAGTGAGAATAAATCTACCCCTAGGAAGGGAAATTCTCTCCTGTAAGAGTTAATATGGGAAAAACATTTCTCCTTTCCACTGATGCTTTCCAATCCATTGGGACAAAAAGTGAGGTGAAATCTTCTGAAGAGGAGGAAAGACAGCAAAACAAATGTCACAGGGGTGATAACCCTTCCCTATGTTTTCCAAAAAGCTTAAAAAAGATTTTTTGGCTGGAGCTAAACACGTTAAAAATGTACTCGTTCTAAATTACAAAGAGATTCTACTTAACAACAAACCTACAGCCTGTATACTGCTGTTCAGAGTATATAGGGCCTGGTGGCCCCACACCTTTCCTTATTTTAATTTGGGTGCGGAGTTCCCCTTAATATCCATACAAGACCCAAAGGGCCTGGTAATGGACTGGGGGGTACCCATGCCGTTTGTCTCACTGATTTTCATCCATATTGCCAGGACCCGACATTACATTAAATCCGCAAGCAGTTTTAAATGAGATTTTTTCCTTTAAAAATGACATTTGGTGCAGGGACTGTTCTAAACACGGGAAACACGCGTCACTTTACAGGCATACTATAGACACCCCTCAGGTACGATATTTAAAGGAATATTTCACTTTTTTTTTTTTCTACTTTAAGCATCATTAAAATCACTGCTCCCGAAAAAACGGCCGTTTTTAAAACTTTTTTTTGCATTGATACATGTCCCCTGGGGTAGGACTCGGGTCCCCAAACCCTTTTTAGGACAATACCATGCAAATTAGCCTTTAAAATGAGCACTTTTGATTTCGAACGTTCGAGTCCCATAGACGTCAATGGGGTTCTAACGTTCGTGCGAACTTTCGGTCCGTTCGCAGGTTCTGGTGCGAACCGAACCGGGGGGTGTTCGGCTCATCCCTACTCCATATATATTGGAGCTGTCCATTGATAACTCCTTACTGGGCTGCGGTCCACCAGTTGTTGACCGGTCTTTTAGAAGTACAGATCCCCATGATCCCCAAGTCCTTCCTTCTAGGAGTTTTACAACTAAAGATCCCTACACCATACAAAAAATAATGCGCCACATTCTCACGGCGGCACGCTGCCTAATTGCCCTACAATGGAAAAAAACTTCTCCCCCCACTCCTGAAGCCCTATACGCCAGGATTAAAGATGTGGAGTTGATGGAGAAGATGACGGCCAGAATACAGGATAGGCTGGAAGCGCATAATAAAGTTTGGGAGCTGTGGCATCTTCGAGAGGATCCACCATGAACAAGTAAACAAGTTACTATAACAACCGTCCCCCCCCCCCCCCCTCCTTCACTTCCTTCATTCTCTTCTCCCTCTTCTTTCTTTCTCTATGCCTTGAATGTATTAACGACCTGTACAGTTTTGAATAGTGTTATGGGGAAACATGTAGGGAACTGTTATATACATGTCTCTTATTACATGCTCCCCTTCTTTCCTTTTTCCTTCCCCCTTTTTTATTTTGTCGTTCTCTACATATTATGTACTCCTGTAATACAATTATTACAATAAAATGTTATTTGGAAAAAAAGAATTGCAATAACGCAATAGTGCTATTCAAGAAATGGCAAATTATAGCCAGATAAATTGTTGTACAAAAGCTAGAACAGTATCGATAGTACCAAAGATGGCATATTACTAAAAAGTCAAAATGACGTTGATGTTATTTGAGGTGCCATGTTATAAACATCAAAATGATGCTAATATTTTATGAGAGGTGAAAATACAAGAATTATAGACGCCATAATAGATGCCAATAGAGGCATTGAAAGGGATTATGCTGTAATTTCTGTGAGTACATCTTTTATTTGAGTTAGTTTAAATTTTCATGTGACTTTTTATATTGAAATACTGCGCTCTTCCTTAAGGCTCCATGCACACTGGACGTTAAAATAACATTATAAAAATGCCAGTAAGCTTTGCAGTGAGTCTTTCAACGTGGTCAGAAAAACGACTCCTGAATGCGATTTTATGGTGTTCAGAAAACAGCCCATAAACTCCACTGATATATATATGTATAAACCTTGTGAGCTGCCCAAACTAAAAACTAAAGAACAAAAAAATCCAAAAGCCCAGAAAAATAAGTAAAAAATACTATGAAATAGCTGCCAGCACTCACCACTTTCTCAAAATGTGACATGTAAACATATATACCCAATGTGCGGCGCTAAGAATTATGCAATATACTAAAACTCAAAAAATGGTAATATAAAATAAATAAACAGATAATAGGATAATTAAGTAAAATATCCCCAATTATAGTGCAGGTGCTCATTAGCGGATGAAAAAAGTGCAAGTGCTCAGTGTGTGTTATACACAGTCCTCAATATTGATAAGCAAGAAAAAGTCCATAAACATATCAAAGAAAAAAAGGTGAAACAAATGGTGTCTTCATGCAATGTGCACTCACCCCTTCAGGTATGCCCTCACCTTAAGGACTTTAAAAACAAGCCTGTAGTAAATGGTAACAGCTTAGATGGTCATCATCCATATAGTGGCTGGTTAATAGTAAACGCAGATACCATATTCACTCCACCTCCTGGTAAGAACGCTGATCAGTAAAGCCACAACTTCCGTCTGGTATCTTCAAAGTTCACCTCATATGCATACAGGGAATAATAGAGGCGTGCAATAGTGTAATTCCGTTTAAAAAAGATTTAATGGCAACTAAAAACTCATCACATTGCACTCACATTTAATATATTTAAAAACCGCATTGAGCTGTACTGGTGTGAAAGGATGAAATGGTCACTTGTATTCCAGTCTGCAGTCCCGGCGTATGGCGTTTCCCCTGTCTTTTTTTCTCCACAGCACTTCCTAGTTCCTTGTGCATCAGTCAGCCATATTCCTCCTACCAGTTTCGTCACACCTCGTGACTTCCTCTGGGAGATATATGAGACTTTTAGTTGCCATTAAATCTTTTTAAGCCACTGGATGATGACCATCTAAGCCGTTACCATTTATTACAGGCTTGTTTTTAAAGCCCTTAAAGTGAGGAGTGCACATTGCATGAAGACACCATTTGTTTCACTTTTTTTCTTTGATATGTTTATGGACTTTTACTTGCCATAAACTCCACTGCTGATAAACATCCAAAAACGTCCATGTGTGTATGGACACATATGATAACATAGAGGGGAGTTTATGGGCTGTTAAAAAAAACGTCCAAACTCCCAAAAACAGTAGTTTATGAGCTTCAGTGTGCATGGAGCCTTATTTTTTGCTATTATATAAAATGTTGAGATTTACAGATTAACCACTAGAGGGAGCGCTCTGTTTTATTCAGCCTCATTAGGCCTTGTTGGATTGAGATTTCAGCCACAAGGGAAATGCATTGCTTTTAGTTCCCCAGCCTTTTGTTGGATTGTATGAAGGTGTAAATGTAAAGCCTGATCATGTAATGAGCAAATATAGGTTCCACAATGTACATATACATTTAGAAACTCTCTATATAAAAATTATACACAAAAATAGTTAGAAAACACTATTAAGATTATTGCGTATATACAGTATATATATCATAGGTGTGCACAGCCTATTGCATTAGGGTGTGCACCCCAAAACTCAAACACATTTGCATGTATATACTGATGGTGTCAGCAGAGCAATGGACAGTGTCAGTAGGGAAGAGATTTGGTGAAATATTAGGAGTCTAAATTGGGAATCTGCACCTTACGGGGTGATTAGGGTGTGCCCAGGCACACCTGGCACACCCTGTGTACACGCTTGTGGTATATATTCTCTTTAGTGCACCAATACATACCTGGTAAGGGGCTGAAATGACAAGTGCAGCAATAAATGCTGATGGCCAGCACCATCCAACCCACTTGTGTGGGCCCAGGCTGACACTGAAATGCTGCTTGGGGGCATATCATTACGTAGTCTTGGCCATCAGCAGGTGCGTTGTTAGGTCTACAAAAGATCTGGGGCTAGTGCCCATAGCAATGAAGTAAGTCATATGCTTGGGCATACCCATGTACATAATATACGTGTGTGTGTGTGTATATATGTGTATATATATATATATACACACATGATATATTATCATTACATCAGAGTCCCCAAAGCCCCCCTCATTACATCATGGTCCCCAAAGAGCCTCCCCCTTACTTTTGGGTTTACCAGAGAGCTTGTCATATTACCTGCCACAAGATGCAGATTGTCACTTGCCACGTCACCTACCACCAGATGTGGATTGTTACATACAGAGAGGCTAGTGTATATAGAAGAGAGGCTAGTGTATACAGAGAGGCTGCGGTATACAAAAAAGTGTGCCAGGCATACTATAGACACCCCCCAGGTACGAAATTTAAAGGAATATTTCATTTTTCTTGTTTCACTTTAAGCATTATTAAAATCACTGTTCCTGAAAAAACTGACGCTTTTAAAACTTTTTTTTGCATTGATACATGTCCCCTGGGGCAGGACCCAGGTCCCCAATAGCTTGCATATTAACCTTTAAAATTAGCACTTTTGATTTCTCCCATAGATTTTTAAAAGGTGTTCTGCGGCTTTCAAATTTGCACAAATTGTTCACTATTCGGCGAACGGGCAAACAGCCAATGTTCGAGTCGAACTCATGTTTGACCCGAACAGACAGCTCATCCCTAATGCTGGGTATATAGAGAGGCAAGGTATACAGAGAGACTGGGTATACAGAGAGGCTAGGTATATACAGATAGACTAGGTATATAGGGAGGCTGGGTATAGAGATAGGCTAGTGTATATACAGAGAGGCTGGGTACACAGATAAGCTAGTGTAAATACACAGAGGCTAGAGTATACAGAGAGGCTAGCGTACAGAGAGGCTGGGTATACAGAGAGCCTGGGCATATACAGAGATGCTGGGTATATAAGATTCTGGGTATATACAGAGAGGCTGGGTATATACAGAGATGCTGGGTATACAGAGATGCTGGGTATATACAGAGAGGCTGGCTATATACAGAGATGCTGGGTATATACAGAAAGGCTGGGTATATACAGAGATGCTGGGTATATACAGAAAGGCTGTGTATATACAGAGTGGTTGGTTATATACAGACATGCTGGGTATACAGAGATGCTTGGTATATACAGAGATTCTGGGTATATACAGAGATACTGGGTATAAACAGAGAGGCTGGGTACATACAGAGATGCCGGGTATATACAGAGAGGCTAGTGTATACAGAGAGGCTGGGTATATACAGAGAGGCTAGTGTATATGGAGATGCTGGGTATATACAGAGAGGCTGGGTATATACAGAGATGCTGGGTATTTACAGAGAGGCTGGGTATATATACAGAGATGCTGGATATATACAGAGAGGCTGAGTATATACAGAGAAGTTGGGTATATACAGAGATGCTGGGTTTATACAGAGAGGCTGGGTATATACAGAGATGCTTGGAATATACAGAGAGGCTGGGTATGTACAGAGATGCTGGGTATATACAGAGAGGCTGGGTATATACAGAGATGCTGGGTATATACAGAGAGGCTGGGTATATACAGAGATGCTGGGTATATACAGAGATGCTGGGTATATACAGAGAGGCTAGTGTATACAGAGAGGCTGAGTATATACAGAGAGGCTAGTGTATACAGAGAAGCTGGGTATATACAGAGAGGCTGGGTATATACAGAGATGTTGGGTATATACAGAGAGGCTGGGTATGTACAGAGATGCTGGGTATATACAGAGAGGCTGGGTATATACAGAGATGCTGGGTATATACAGAGAGGCTGGGTATATACAGAGATGCTGGGTATATACAGAGAGGCTGAGTATATACAGAGAGGCTGGGTATACAGAGATGCTGAGTATATACAAAGAGGCTGGGTATATACAGAGATGCTGGGTATATACAGAGAGGCTAGTGTATACAGAGAGGCTGAGTATATACAGAGAGGCTAGTGTATACAGAGAAGCTGGGTATATACAGAGAGGCTGGGTATATACAGAGATGTTGGGTATATACAGAGAGGCTGGGTATATACAGAGATGCTGGGTATATACAGAGAGGATGGGTATATACAGAGAAGCTGGGTATATACAGATAAGTTGGGTATATACAGAGATGTTGGGTATATACAGAGAGGCTGGGTATATACAGAGAGGCTGGGTATATACAGAGATGCTTGGAATATACAGAGATGCTTGGAATATACAGAGAGGCTGGGTATATACAGAGAGGCTGGGTATATACAGAGATGCTTGGAATATACAGAGATGCTTGGAATATACAGAGAGGCTGGGTATATACAGAGAGGCTGGGTATATACAGAGATGCTGGGTATATACAGAGAGGCTAGTGTATACAGAGAGGCTGGGTATATACAGAGATGCTGGGTATATACAGAGAGCCTGAGTATATACAGAGAGGCTGGGTATATACAGAGATGCTGGGTATATACAGAAAGGCTAGTGTATACAGAGAGACTGGGTATATACAGAGAGGCTAGTGTATTCAGGGAGGCTGGGTATATACAGAGATGCTGGGTATATACAGAGAGCCTGAGTATATACAGAGAGGCTGGGTATATAAAGAGATGCTGGGTATATACAGAAAGGCTAGTGTATACAGAGAGACTGGGTATATACAGAGAGGCTAGTGTATACGGAGATGCTGGGTATATACAGAGAGGCTGGGTATATACAGAGATGTTGGGTATAAACAGAGAGGCTGGGTATATACAGAGAGGCTGGGTATACAGAGATGCTGGGTATATACAGAGAGGCTGGGTATATACAGAGATGCTGGGTATATACAGAGAGGCTGGGTATATACAGAGAAGCTAGGTATATACAGAGATGCTGGGTATATACAGAGATGCTGGGTATATACAGAGATGCCGGGTATATACAGAGAGGCTGGGTATATACAGAGATGCTGGGTATATACAGAGAGGCTGGGTATATACAGAGATGCTGGGTATATACAGAGAGGCTAGTGTATACAGAGAGGCTGGGTATATACAGAGATGCTGGGTATATACAGAGAGGCTGGGGTATACAGAGAGGCTGGGTATATACAGAGAGGCTGGTGTATATACAGAGAGGCTGGGTATATACAGAGAGGCTAGTGTATACAGAGAGGCTGGGTATATACAGAGATGCTGGGTATACACAGAGAGGCTGGGTATAAATGGAGATGCTGGGTGTATACAGAGAGGCTAGGTATATACAGAGAGACTGGATAAATACAGAGATGCTGGGGTATACAGAGAGGCTGGGTATATACAGAGAGGCTGGGTATAAATGGAGATGCTGGGTGTATACAGAGAGGCTAGGTATATACAGAGAGACTGGATAAATACAGAGATGCTGGGGTATACAGAGAGGCTGGGTATATACAGAGAGGCTGGGTATATACAGAGATGCTAGTGTATACAGAGAGGCTGGGTATATACAGAGATGCTGGGTATATACAGAGAGGCTGGGTATATACAGAGATGCTGGGTATATACAGAGAGGCTAGTGTATACAGAGAGGCTGGGTATATACAGAGAGGCTAGTGTATTCAGAGAGGCTGGGTATATACAGAGAGGCTGGGTATATACAGACATGCTGGGTGTATACAGAGAGGCTGGGTATATACAGAGAGGCTGGGTATATACAGAGATGCTGGGGTATACAGAGAGGCTGGGTATATACTGAGAGGCTGGTGTATATACAGAGAGGCTGGGTATATCCAGAGATGCTGGGTATATACAGAGAGGATTGGTATATACAGAGAGGCTGGGGTAGACAGAGAGGCTGGGTATATACAGAGAGGCTGGGTATACAGAAGAGAGTCTGGGTATATACAGAGAGGCTAGGTATATATAGAGAGGCTGGGTATATACAGAGAGGCTGGGGTATACAGAGAGGCTGGGTACACAGAAGAGAGTCTAGAGTAGTACAGAGTTCCCCCCCCCTCCTCCATGGTTTGCACTCACCTGCTCAGGGGCTCAGTGTGAGAAACTTCCTTCTGACTCTATGATATGGGCAGAGCAAGGAGGAGACTTGCTCTCACACTCATCTCCCTTCTCTGGCTGTCACTGAAGCAAAGACGGATTGCAGATTCAGTGAGAGTGCAGCGGCTGTGCGGGAATGGCTGTGTCAGGCAGCCCAGGACACTCTCATGGTAGGGCCAGCGCTGGACTCAGGGCTATGGGCCCCAGATACCTTCAATAGCCACCCCCTAGTGACACCACTGGCCGTCAATACTCCTGAAGTGAGAGGTAAAATTCAGCCAACCAATCAGTCAATGGGGGGAATGAGGGGGAGCCAACTGGTTGAAACTTGAACAGTCATTTAGGATAGTACTTATTATGTACTCAAATGTACTCTTCCACAGGGCCCAGTATGGGCAATTAGTGATAATGTAAGTGGGCACTATTTAGGCTGATTATAGCAACAGTGTTAAGGTAAGCCGATAACGGCAAAATTTTGTGCAGAAATGTTATTGTATGTGTATTACCGATTTAATACATGTTCTAGGCTTATTATAAGATTGTTTTTTAAAACAAAGGTGCAGTTGCCTTTTATCCCTTTTACTGTTGGGGTCATAAATATAAGGCCTTATGCACATGAATTAATATTCTGGCCAAGAAAATGAATGAACGCCCAAACGTCTGATGGGCCTGAACGTGTCTAAATGACTTTGCAAAGCGCAGCTTTAGGCGCGTTTTTTAGAATGCTTTTCTCCTACCAGTAGGCATTTAGAAGAGCCGCGCAAACGCCCAGGGGGCATGAACCCTTACAGTGGCAGTATCTGCATGTAAACAAACTCATGGCCACTTAGCCACTCGACCTCTGGAAGGTTTCACCTCCTTCATGACTAGACTGATATTTGCTGTTCAGCACTGCGCTACTTTAACTGGCAACTGCTTGGCCATGCAACACTGTATGCAAATGAAATTGATGTCATTTTCACACAAATAGAACTTTCTTTTGGTGGTATTTGGTCACCACTGAGTGTTTTTATTTTTTATTAGATGTTTATTAGAAAGACTGAACCCAACATTTTCTAATTTCTGGTATTAAACATATCCGATAAAATCAAATTTCTTCATAAATTTAGGCCAAAATGTATTCTGCTACGTGGTGCAAATGCTGGCAGTAATTGGGCCTGATCCTGCTAACACTGCCTTTTTGGGGACACTAGTATAGTTCTGACTATAACCAGGATATGGACCTGGACAGACACTATACTAGTAATGGTGGTGATCAGCGACTGACTGCCAGATCACACTATTAAACTATATATTTTTGAAAGCATTCTTACTTTACATCATCTCTTCATGCCTGCCTAAAACTTCTGCATAGTAATATGTACTGTATATACTGTATATATATATATATATATATATATATATTTATATATTTATTTATTTATTTATTTTTTCTTTCACTCATGGTTAGTGTTTGGCTGAAGTCATTTATTATCAATCAACTGTGTTTACTCTTTTAAAGTCATAATGGCAACAGAAAATACCCAAATGACCCTAATCAAAATTTTACATACCCCTGTTCTTAATACCGTATATTGCCTCCTTTAACATCAATGACAGCTTGAAGTCTTTTGTGGTATTTGTGGATGAGGCTCTTTATCTTCTAAGATGGTAAAGCTGCCCATTCCTCTTGGCAAAAAGCCTCCAGTTCCTGTAAATTCTTGGGCTGCCTTGCATGAACTGCATGGCACATTTGAGATCTCCCCGGAGTGGCTCAATGATATTGAGGTCAGCAGACTGAGATGGCCACTGCAGAACCTTCACTTTATTTTGCTGTAGCCAATGACAGGTCGACTTGGACTTGTGTTTTGGATCATTGTCATGTTGGAATGTCCACGTACCTCCCATGCACAGCTTCCTGACTGATGAATGCAAATGTTCCTCCAGTATTATTTGATAACATACTGCATTCATTTTGCCAGCAATTTTGACCGAATTTCCTGTGCCTTTGTAGCTCACACATATCCCCAAAACATCAGTGATCCACCTCCGTGTTTCACAGTAGGAATGGTGTACCTTTCATCATAGGCCTTGTTGACTCCTCTCCAAATCTAGCCTTTATGGTTGTGGCCAAAAGCTCAGTTTTGGTCTCATCACTCCAAATGACTTTTTGCCAGAAGGTTTGAGGCTTGTCTCTGTGCTGTTTGGCATATTGTAAGCGGGCTACTTTGTGGCATTTACGTAGTAATGGCTTTCTTCTGGCGACTCGACCATGCAGCCCATCTTTCTTCAAGTGCCTCCTTATTGTGCATCTTGAAACAGCCATACCACATGTGTAGCGCCCTGCTCCTTATAAACAGGCACTCACAAGTAAATTTAGTTTTTGGCTGAGCTTTAACCAGTTCAGATTGAATGTATATAGTGTACTGGATCTGTTCTGGAATTAACTTGGTTGTGCAGTTCCCACTTTTGCCAGTAGGTGTCACTGGTACCATGGGACAGTGTGCGAATAACAACTTAGTGAAACTTTAATGAATATTCTTTCAGAAACAGCCCAGTAGGTGGTTCCTGCCGCTGTGCGTTCTGGGAGAGAGTATTTATGGGACAGATGCCATGTGCTTCGTGAGTTCTTACCTCGTGGCCCTCCAGGCTGGAGGGTTGCGTCACTGCAGCTGTGCAAGTAGGCCCAGAAGCCTGCCTGGGACCTACTACTGTAGAGGTGGTCCTTAGGCTGTCTAGGAAGAAGCCGAGCCAAGCTGAGGAGATCCAGGGGAGGGCCCTTGCTGGAGAGAGCCAGGATGAAGGCTGGTCTCTCAGAAGGGCCTGGTGACTTACTTGGAGGACGCACCTATCTCTAACCTACCCTTACAGTACCGCCAGGTTGGCTTAAAGGTTCTGGTACTGTGAAGAAGCTGTTCTACAATTCAATCAAGGTAACTAACTGTCTGGCTGCTAAGTTTGTGAGAGAGACTTATCCAGGAGTACGCTGGCTGCTAAGCCTGTGAGAGAGGCTTGTCCAGACATCTTGCAGGTTGCTAGGTCTGTGGCAGAGATCTACCTAGCCATAAAAGATTTACAGAGAGAAAACTGTGTTTGTCCTTTATTCTGATGAGTCTGTAAGTGATCTGCTACAAAAAGGTATCTGCAACTCCCCTTCAACCTCTTTACTGTTACTTCTTTCAAGTTGTCTTGTAATAAAGCATTGGAAAAAGAACGAAGTGACCGGTGCATACATTGGAGGGCGCAAGGCCCAATATAGACTCTAAGTTTCTGATGTGGTGAAACTACAGGTAAGGGGTGACGGCAACAACCCAATTTAAATCAACAGCTCCTTCAGGGGTCAGTGCTACATGTGGGGGCATCGTCCGGCATTGTTTGCCATTGCCCTGAGCAACTCTGAGAAGTATTTCACCGAGAGTCTATGCTAAAGAGGGGTTCATGGACTTTTTCACTTTCTCCAGGAAAAGAGGGGTTAAACTGCAAGATCGCATTTCTGGCTGCGTAGGCTGCGGGTGGAGAAGTAAAAGCCCGGGAGCTACATGATCAGAGGAGCAAGAGGGAGGACCTACACCTGCTTGCTGCTGCGTGAGACGCTGAGTGTGTGTGTTTCTGGCGCTGAAGAGAGAGAAAGTTTGCTGTTACTACAGGGAAGATTAGAGCCCAGCTATGACTGAATTTTCTCTTGTGCAAACTGCAGTGGGGTCCAAGATGTTTCCTGGCAGCAACGCTGCAAGTACTATGTTGTCCGGAACCCTGATAACAGAAACCGGCATCCGCCTGAAGCCACATGGTCGGTTTTGCTGTATACCGTCGGGGACCATGAAGCGCTGGGTATGTTATGTCACAAGTGTGAAGGACTGGCCATACACCCCCCTCTATTTGTTCGTTGTTTGCACTGCGGGGAGTACCTGTTTGCTATGGAGCACCCTACCATGCCGTCCCGGGCCTACAGAGTTGATTGGGCCACAGGTGCTGCTACTGCGGAGGCTGCTGCTATTACTCCTGCAGGAAAATCTACATTCACCGCGCCTGCTACTGTGAGTGTTCCATTTGATGATGTCGCTGCTACTGTTTCTAAAGTGCCATCAGCAGACATCGCCATTGCTACAGTGCCCACTATACCTGTACAGAAGAAGGTGGGCTATGTAAAGGCGTCCCGCAGCCGCGGTCGAGGCCTACTCCAGAGACCACCAGGACCGGAGCCCAAGGAAGGCGTCACTCCTGGAAAATCCACGTCAGGAACTGGTGAGAAATCTGGGACAAATATTTCAGTGGGGTCAGTGTGTAAATATGTGCCTGCTGAAGAATTAAGGGATTCTGAGCTGGATTCCTTATCTGATTTATCTGGTGACGATGAACTGTTTGAATCTATGTCACAAGAACTGTTATGGGCTAATAGTGAGGATGTTGCTTCTGCCTTCACTTTCCCTGAATGGACAGCTCTAGACTTTGGGGAAACATCAACTAGTGTGGAAACACCAAGTGTTGCTAGTGAGCCCCTGCCTAAAGTCATCAGTTCAGAGAAACCTAAAAAGTTGTCTGCTAATGCTATGGTGCAGAAATCTTTGAATCCATGTGTGCTTCCTGGATTGGGATATACCAAAGCTTTGCCTAAGCTTGCTCGTTTGCAAAGAGTGCTTAACAAAACGAGTTGCCACAGAATATGGTTTGGAATTTCCATATGTTTCTGCAGAGACAATGCAGGAAATTGAACTAAAGCGAGAGGAATGGTGCAGTAATGCTATCTGGGACTACCTGTCTGTACCAAAGCCTTTCAGAAAAGCTGGCTATTCGTCTGTCATGGATGAGCGTTATGATGGATGCATGCTTCAATGGAACTATGGCCGGCATATCTACTCTGACAAAGTGGTCATCTGCAGACCTGGAAAAGAAAATGTTGTTTACTTTGTCACTACTGTGGATAACCAAGGGAAACCAGTTACTTTGCCAGATCCTCATTTCTACTGGTAACTGTTTAAAGGGACTGTCATGGTTCAGCTGGAAAATGTCATTCTCTGCTATAAAGCAACAGTTTGTTCCTGTTTAACCTACAGAAGAAGAGTCTTCAGTTTTTGAAAGAGAATGAGAGAAGTTTGTTGCTCTGAATGGACTATGGGGTACATAGCCAGATAGTCATAGGTTTAGAGAACTTCGTGGTCAAGATTCTTTACTGTGTACAGTAATTTCAAGATTCTGCTATCAAGGACTTTTGCCATACTGATTACTGGGTACTAGATGGTGGAAGCTACTTATAGATAGGGATGGACTTTTAAGTTACATTTAGTTTACTTTGCATTTAAAAATGTGTGGAAGAAAGTTTAATTCTCTTGGGAGTGAGGCTTTGCTCCCAATTGATTAGTGATGCTAATGTATATCTCCATGTGTATAACTTTGTTCTTTTTCAGGTAAAATCAGATCTCCTATCAAGCTGTTAGTGGCATTGCAGTTAGATAGATAGTTAGGTTCCTGTAACATGACTGATGTGAATATGTTGATTAATGTTTGAAATTGTAACATTCTTCTTTACTGTCTTTCTTCTTTCCCATCCAAGTTTGGTTCAGATACCTACTCTCAGGCTTGAGAGTCATTTTTTTTTTACAGACGCCGAGGACATCGTCTAGTTTAGTGGGGGGAGTATGTAGCGCCCTGCTCCTTTTGACCAGGCGCTCGCAAGTAAATTTAGTTTTTGGCTGAGCTGTAACCAGCTCAGGTTGAATGTATATAGTTTACTGGATCTGTTCTGGAATTAACTTGGTTGTGCAGTTCCCACTGTTGCCAGTAGGTGTCACTGGTACCATGGGACAGTGTGCGAATAACAACTTAGTGAAACTTTAATGAATATTCTTCTTTCAGAAACAGCCCAGTAGGAGGTTCCTGCTGCTGTGCGTTCTGGGAGAGAGTATTTATGGGACTGATGCCATGTGCTTTGGGAGTTCTTACCTCGTGGCCCTCCAGGCTGGAGGGTTGCGTCACTGCAGCTGTGCAAGTAGGCCCAGAAGTCTGTCTGGGGCCTACTACTGCAGAGGTGGTCCTTAGGCTTTCTTGCCTGCTAGGAAGAAGCCGAGCCAAGTTGAGGAGATCCAGGGGAGGACCCTTGCTGGAGCCAGGATGAAGGCTGGTCTCTCAGAAGGGCCTGGTGACTTACTTGGAGGACGCACCTATCTCTAACCTACCCTTACAGTACCGCCAGGTCGGCTTAAAGGTTCTGGTACTGTGAAGAAGCTGTTCTACAATTCAATCAAGGTAACTAACTGTCTGGCTGCTAAGTTTGTGAGAGAGACTTATCCAGGCGTACGCTGGCTGCTAAGCCTGTGAGAGAGGCTTGTCCAGACATCTTGCAGGTTGCTAGGTCTGTGGCAGAGATCTACCCAGCCATACAAGATTTACAGAGAGAAAACTGTGTTTGTCCTTTATTCTGAAGAGTCTGTAAGTGATCTGCTACAAAAAGGTATCTGCAACTCCCCTTCAACCTCTTTACTGCTACTTCTTTCAAGTTGTCTTGTAATAAAGCATTGGAAAAAGAACTAAGTGACTGGTGCATACATTGGAGGGCGCAAGGCCCAATATAGACTCTAAGTCCCTGATGTGGTGAAACTACAGGTAAGGGGTGACGGCAACAATCCAATTTAAATCAGCAGCTCCTTCAGGGGTCAGTGCTACACATGTTTTCAGAGAGCCCCGTATTTTACCTGAAGTTATTTGTGGGTTTTTCTTTGCAACCAGAACAGTTTTTCCGGCAGTTGTGGCTGAAATTTTAGTTGGTCTACCTGCCCGTGATTTGGTTTCAACAGAACCCCTTATTTTCCACTTCTTGATTAGAGTTCCTTGGATATCTTTTTATACCCCTTTCCTGTTTTATACAGTTCAACTACCTTTTCCCGCAGATCCTTTGACAATTCTTTTGCTTTCCCCATAACTCAGAATCCAGAAATGTCAGTGCAGCACTGGATGAAAGATGCAAGGGTCTGTCAGGAGTCCAGAGACTCATTGACCTTTTATACACACACACTAATTACAAGCAAACAGATGAGGATGGTTACCTTTAATAGCCATTCAAACCCCTTTGTGTCAACTTGTGTGCATGTTATCAGGTCAAAATCACCAGGGTATGTAAACTCTTGATCAGGGTCATTTGGGTAGTTTCTGTTGCCATTATGATTTAAAAAGAATAAACACAGTTGATTGATAAGAAATGGCTTCAGCCAAACACTAACCATGACTGAAAGAAATGTTTTGTGTTATCATTCATATTCTCTGAAAATGGCCAAGAAATCATAAATTCTGCCAGGGTATGTAAAATTATTAGCACAACTGTATGTAGTGGTCACCTTTTAGTATATACAAAGACAGATGGCGTATAATCCTCAGGGGTTCCTGCAAATGAATTTTTCTGCAACATTTAGCTGGACATATCCTTATTAGTAACTATATATATACTGTATATATTTAGGTATATGTGCACAACTCAACCAGGACTCTTGTTGGGCTCTTTGCTGAAAATACCTGTTTGTACATTGGATGTACACACTGTTATTTTTTTCTTATTTAAAGCTTGTATTATTGCATTACTGGCATGCATCTATATACTAATGATTAATGTTATATGTGGGTTGCAGAAGTTGCTCTGCTCCCAATTACTTTGATTAGATTACTGGTTATCTTCCTAGGAAGTGACTCCTCTGTTCTGGCTGGAGGCACTGCCACCTTTATTATCAAACTCACTCTTCCGCTTAGCGAAGGTTTAGTGCAATATCCTGTTTGGGAAGGACCATCTCTCATAACCACCCCCCTGGGCTATAAGTGTATTTTTTACTGGAAATTTAGATTTGATAAACAGAAGCACAGAAATCATGCCAAATAAAAAAATGCAGCTACCATCATTTTATTGTATAGGACCTATACTTTGAGAAAATTTATAACATTTGAAGGATTTTAAGTGCGTTCTCATGTAAAAAAAAAAAATATCTTTATGTATCTGTACCCTTACATACCCATAGGAGTTCTGCTTGAATCCAGCTCAGTCCATTCATTAGTTATCATTACATAATACCAGTGCAAAGAAAAATCGAATATTTTATTTTCACAATTTATTTTACTGTTTGCAGACTTTGTAGACAAGTCACATGGATTGGTAATTTTTCTGACAAACCAACTCTGATATGTCAACATCTGGACCCCTTGTTTCATATCTCGCAGTGTAAATATCGCGAAATTCCAGGCTGCCGAAGGCATTATTCTAAGCTTGTTGTTTCTAGATATCCAAACTAAAGGCGGCATAAGAGACAATCAACCTAGCATGTTGCTGTGGTGTACATTGTACTGTACATATTCCTCTGATAAAAGACACAAGTGGTGTTAAGACTTCCCTTGCTTTTTTGTGCATTACAATTCCTGTGAAGCTGATTTATGTCTGTTTGGTTACACTATCGCAAATCCAATCCAGCAAATATTTGCACGGAGAGAAACACAAATGAGAGAGTAAACAGTTTTAACACCTAATGGTTTATCCTTATTATATTAATGTTGGTAGACCGATCAGTTCATTTTTGTCAAGACATGAAAGTACTGCAAATGTAAATGTGAAAATATATTTCCATATCAGTAACACACCATAGGGTTACATGAACTGCTGCCGCTCTTGGTCTACAAAGAATAGATCTGAAAGAAATTCTGGCTATACACTATGCGAAAAATCGGCCGAATCCATTTTCGAAAAACGAACATTCGGCCGTGAGCGCAAATGATAGTGCCATCGTGTAATGACCAATAAATCATTCAGTGGACATAAATGAATGCATTTTTTGTTTGTTTTTTTACATATACCTAGTGCAGACAGTTCGGACGGGAAACACATTAACCTTTCAATTTATCCTTAGTTCAGCAGAAAATTTTCAAACTTGTCCTTCGTTTTTTGTCTCAAAAACGTCCCAACGATTATCTATTTTGTGCCCATTAACTGCCCGAAAAATGAACGAACTGTCTAAATGACCGAATTTTGGCCAATTTTTCGTATAGTGTATGGCCAGCATAAGTATGTCACTTGCTGATTTTATCTATCATTGGTTTGAGTAGGCAATCCTGAATATGGAAAAATATGGGCATCTTTCAAAAAAAAAAAAATATATATATAGATATATCTAGATATATAGATATATCTAGATATATCTATATATCTAGATATATCTAGATATATAGATATATATATATATATAAAATTAAATATATGGAAATATATGAAATATATGGAAATATAAATATATTAAATATAATAAATATTAAATAAATAAATATATATATATATATTGCACCAGTACTGTAAGAATTAAACTAGCAGATTAAAGCCTAAGTTTAATTTAATAAAAGTCAGCACAAGGGACATTACTTACTACCAATGTGATGTGCCCTTTGTATCCCTGCCACCATAATCTTCTGGTAAGGCAGGGTTTAATTGAGCTGAGGGACCTGTCCTATACATTCATTAAGAATGTCAACTATACCCACCATTTCTGCCTCTCTTCTCAATTCATAAAAAGTGTATTATAGCTTCTATGAAAAATTATTATTGAATGGAAGAAGTAGACCTGTCATTCATCCACCTATCCTCCATTTATAGGTTTTTTTTTTAATTGGTAAAAGCTAGGTGCAATCAAAGGGTTAAAGTGGTTGTAAACATTCACATTTTTTAAAATAAAAATAACAAACATGTTATACTTACCTGCTCTATGCAAGGGTTTTAAACAGAGCAGCCCCCGATCCTCCTCTTCTGGGGTCTCCCACCAGTGCTCCTGGCTGATCCCCTTCATTTGGTGCCCCCACAAAAAGCCGTTTTCCATGGGGGCACCCGTGCGGGCGCGCTTCCGAGTCCCACTGCTGCGTCTGTTGACAGAAACACCGGGACTCGGCCCCACCCCCCCGCTCCCATGTTACTGGATTTGATTGACAGCAGTGGGAGCCAATGGCTCCTGCTGCTATCAGTCTATCCAATGAGGACAGGCTGGAGCCAATGGGGTCGTGCTGATCGTTGGAACGGATGGGCTCAAGTAAGAAAAAGGGGGGGGGTCTGAGGGCAGCTGTAATAAAGAAGGTTTTTCCTCTTAAAGCGGAGTTCCGTCTGGGTAAAAAAAAAATACAAGTCAGCAAGTACAAATACTGTAGCTGCTGACTTTTAATATGAGGACACTTACCTGTCCTTGGAGCCCGCGATGCAGGGCTGGACTGGGATAAAAATTTGGCCCTGGACTTCATCCAGACCAGACCACTTTAATTGTGCAAACAAGCACAAAAACAGTATATAAACTATACGCAATTGTGCAAAAAAATTTTTAAAAAAAGTAGCAGAACATAAGGAGTCCTCACTAACCTCTTTTATTATTTCACTTATTCTCCTCTGTATTTTTCTCGTCTTTCTCACATCACTGCGTGAAGTTGAGGGCGAACCAAGAAAACCATTACTTTGACAGGCTTTCACTGAAACCGGCCCACTGAGCCATCGGCCCACCGGGAAACTCCCTGTAGTCCCAATGGCCAGTACATGCCTGCCGCGATGTCGGCACCCAAAGCCGACCCGTCCCTCAGCTCCGGGTGAAGACGCCGGCATCAGTACTAAGGGAAACAGGAAGTGAAGTCTTGTGTGCTGCTTTTATTTAATTATCTGGATGTTTCTTCTCTCTGCTTTGCAGGAAGAAGAAACAGCCAAATTGCTGTTTACAGTACACAGAGTCCTGTGTGATTGGCCACAGACGATCAGCTAATTCTAGGCAAAGTCATTGGCCTGAAATCGTGCTGTGTCCAATAACAGCACGGGTCGTCAGGGGGCACGCATGCGCATCCCATACCCGAAAGAAAGGCCACGAGGTACCAGTGCAACTACTGTGGACAGACGGAAAGCAGTTAAACAAATTAAATTCTGCACCTGAAGGGCTTTATATTGTTTACAATATCACTTGTGGGTTTTCTTTGGCATAGAAGAGTTTGTTGGCACTTAATATAATTCACCTTAAAGTATACCTAAAAGCAAAATTTTATTTTCTAGTTTTGAATAGAGCGGAGAGGGATTAGAACACTTGTAGGGTTTTTATGGCTGTCTGTGTCCCCATTAGGAAGATTCACTCTCTCTATTTGTCATGTTTACCATTATAACCAATAGTGACATTGAAAGAAAATCCCACATTTTAGGTTGTCATATAGGATAGGTAGGGTTGCCACCTCATCCCTTTAAAACTTAACACATTCTAAATACACAGGTTCTGTGGCTGATTAAGGTGGTAATTAAACTCACTTGGTGCCTTATCTACATTAAATTAGCCTCAGAACCTGTGTAATTCATATGTGTTTGGGTTTAAATGGATGAGGTGGCAACCCTAGGGACAGGAAATGAGGGAAATCTCCCCAAAGGGACACAGAGGACACAAAACTGATAGGGTTATAACCCTCTCTTACTCTATCCAAAATGAAAGAATTTTTTTTTTGCCTTTAGTTCTGCATTAAAAATAAGTATTTAATTTCACAAACCTTTAGGTTTGCAAGTTGTGTTTTACTGATAGAGCCCACTGTTCAAAAAAAATATTACCCATGTGCCAATAAGAAGGGTCCTTGGACTTGTATAAGTGTAGGCCATGACTGCTGTCTATTGATAAGTCTCATTCTTTAGAACAAGAGAAGCCCTTATGAGAAAAAGTCTGTTTTCCATTAATAGGAAGAATATAGTGAAAATATGGTTTCTATGATTTCTGTAGGGTGTCTTAACATTTGTATGAATATTTTTGTTATACCATAGCTCAGAACAAGAATCAATTACCTTTAGCTTTTTATACTATACCACTAGGATTATAGAGCTGTCAGCAGAAGATAAAAATCTGTCTAGCCATTTTGTACCCTATGCTTATCTCCCAGTCACTTCACTTGTAGCAAGATTAATCAATGAGCCTAATTGACTGATAGGTTGGTAAATGTGTGATTGGTGATTTAATGTAATTAGTAGGATTAAACTGAGCAAAGTGGGCAAGGATGTAATTAAAGCCAATGTATCTGTTAACGCACACTTATAATGAATTCTTAGAATCCACAGGCACCAATTAATTATATCCCCCAGATGACATGGAAACATTGATGGGACACAAATAATGGGCCGATAGATACTGCTTTCTGGAGACAATCTGGCATTCAGGGTAGCAGTGATTGAGCCACAATGAAAAACCTTGTCTGGTAAAGGGTCCTGCTGTGATACTCAAGAAACTCAAACTCTGCATCTGATGTTAGGACACCAATGTGTTGCTTACCTACCGGCCACATGACAACATCAGCTAAGTATCTATTCTTGTGGCTGGTGGAAGCTTTGCAGAGATCTTGCAACTGTTTGTCAAGCTCCTCTTCTTATAGAGTCATAATCTTTTACTGGGGGCAAAAAAATATATACTAATGCTACAATGTAGAGTAGGCACCATAAGATATTTATTATGAGTCCTTGGCCCTCTTAGAGAGCTGCATGTGTTCTCCTTAAAGCGGAGCTCCAGTACCCCCCTCCAAAAATTAAAAGTCAGCAGCTACACATACTGTACAAACACTGTAGCTGCTGACTTTTATTATTAGGAAACTTACCTGTCCTGGAATCCAACAATGTCAGCACCCCAGCCGATTTTCCGATCGGCTCTCGGGTGCTGCCCCCGCTATGCGTGGTAAGTGAAACCGACAGTGAAGCCTTTCACCTTTCACAAATCAAATTTACAAAAAATAGAAACTTTTATTTATTTATTACGTATAAAACTATTTACAAAATTAGGACCAAAACAGCACAATAGTCAAATTACAAAAGAATGGTTGCCTCTACATGTTTCACCACAAACATGGCTTCTTCTGGAGCTTTTGTAGGACCTTTTTTAATACATTACCACTGTAGCAATAACCCACGGTGGAGCTGCTGATTTAAAGCGGGCTGTTTCCATCACCTTTTTACCTGTAGTTTCACCAATACCAGAGTTAGAGTCCACGTTGAACTTATCAGATAACAATTTAGGCACCAGTCACTTTAGTACTTTTCCAATGCTTTAATGGGAGATAACTGGAAGAAGTAGCAGGAAAGAGGTAGAAGAAGAGTTGCAGGGAAGTTCAAATACCTTTTCTTGGTATAGCAATAAGGAATTGAAATCTCAGGGATGAATGTATCTTCAGTTCAGGATTAAATCTTTGCCCGCCCGGATAGGTCCCTCTCACTAACCTAGCAGCCGGTGCGCAGCACGAACAGAAAGTCTCTGCCACAGACTTGAGTGAAACAAACTGTACGATCCTCTGCCACAGGATGTAGTAGTTTTCAGTGAAGAGCAACACAGTACCATAACCTTTAAGCTGACCCGGCAATACTATGTGGTAGGTTAACTTAAGATGCGTCCTCCAATTGAGTCACTAGGCCCCTCTCCAGATCAGCGCTCCGCATGATCCTTCCATGACGGGTCCTCCCCTGGATTCTTCTTAATTGTCCAGCTTCTTCCCGCAGGACAGACAGCACAGGACTATCTCCACAGCCATTGTAGTAGGCCGCAGACAGACTTCTGGGCCCACCCACACGCTGCAGCATCGCAGTCCTCCGGCCCGGAGGACCACGAGGTAGGACTCCTAACACATACCTGTCGGCCAGGAGGGCCAGCAGGTGGAACGAAAAAGACCCAGGAATATGGCGTCCCTCCCTTAAATACCCCCTCCCAGAATGCACCGCAGTGGACAATCTCTGCCGAGTTACTTCTGAGAAAGAGGAGCACTCAATACACCTCAGTCTGCTGCTTTCCAGCTCTGGTCCGTAGTGACACCGACATCTACAGGCGACGGAGTGGAAATTGCACACAACACAACCAAGGTTGGAACAGAAGCTAATTTAGCTATAGATTAAATCTAAACTATGTACAGAAAAGATGACCCACTAAATTTACATATAAGCGGTAGATTAAAAATCTACCAGCGCTACACCACTAAATCAGAAAAAAATAATAAAATCAATTTTAAATATTAATAACCAACGATACATCCATATAGCGACCCCAGAAGGTCCCTATTGACTCAAACATAATTTGCATAATTAACATCACATATAGATCATCTGATGGATATACTCCCACCCTTTCAAAATGATCACGGTTCCAAATAATCCCCAAGATCCACCAAGAGGTCCAATGGGGGAAGTCTGTGCCACAAAGTGAGGGAAGAATAATTGCCTTACAGTCACACCTGCAAAATCACATAAGTAGGATTGATCATTATTGGTGTCACCTAAATCATTTAGAGTCCAGTCCAAATTAATTATGTGCCTGACCTGTTATCTCAACAAGTTTAGCAAATTAATCGATCAATATTCATGTCTTTTTCCTAAATGCAAACTTCCTCTGGTGACGGCAAATTTCAAGGTACTTGTGCCATCTAAAATATAATTAATTGTGCATGAAACTTTCCCCAATTAAACAAATAGATATCTTATGGTAATTATAATAAACTACCCGGCAGTTCTTACCTGAGCACTCCCTGCTTTCAATTTGCCATTGTTCCTTATCGCAGTATCAATATGACACCTTTTAACCAGGGAGGATCAAGACTTTTGTTTAATCTATCCCAAGGGATTGACCCCTAGAAGAAATAACAAAGGGATTACATGGATAGTTTGTCACCCACAAATAGCAGGAATTTCACTGCTAGAGTGGGATAAAAAAAACACTTACTTTTAAACAGGTTTTGGAGCCTCACTGGTAACAGGGTGAATGGCCACAGCAATAGGGTCTATTGGGAGGGCTCTTAAATACACTCCTAAACCCAGCAGCGTCTGACGTCACTGCTGGGAAGGAGCAATCTAATGTTAATTTGTGGCTGGTGTGTGCAGGGTCATTTGGGGCGCTGGGATTAAGGATGTCACCGGAACATGAACCTAGAACAAAGCAAAAACAAAGCCTCTTACAATAACATAGTTACATACTGTACATAATCCTGTACCCACAGTTGATCCAGAAAAAGGCAAAGAAAACATTTAAAGCATGTACCAGATTGCTTCAAATTCCTTCCCGATTCCAAAGAAGGTGAATAAATATTCCTTGGATAAACTATCCCTGGTTTTATTACTAATAAGTATTAATATCTGTGACGAAACATCCCACACTCCGAGTGCTTTCGTCATATACCGCTTCCTCCCACTCTGAATATAGATATCAGATTCCAACCGCTAACAACAAAAACAAGACAATACTCATTTGGTTGCTGAACATGGACTGTTTATTGAAAACACAGGTACACAGGTAATACTCTGGACAATTTCCCCACCTTTGCATTCCAGACGGGGTAGACTGTCCAATCAGCATTGAGAGCTGTTGGAGGAATTCGCCCCCCACCAATCTCACAGCTAATCTAGATACACATCCCATAATGTCCAAGGCAGACAGACACAATAGAACATTGGAATACAGCCACACCCCAAACGGCAGAGACCATCATGGCCTCCTTAATAATATCCTTTTGCATTACATAACAGAATATCTTCCTAAATGCTTGTAGCTCCCTCAAGTGCCAGGGCCCATAGTCGGTAGGCAAGAGGCTAGCATTCAGTCCCCTCCAAAAGCCTCTGTCCCGGGTGAGTCTGGCACATTTCCCCCACATCAAAAGTCGACTAATAAGCTCCAAGACCTCCACGTGGTCTGGTCATGCATTAGTCCGGTAGAGTGAACTCACATAGTCAGTCTGCATGATCTCCATCCATTCTTAGCTGCAAGGAATAGTAGAGACACTGTAGGTGCTAGGCAGAGGCCAGCGGCTGGGGACTCCACATCATCCGCTTTGGCTAACCGTTGGGGCAGGAGGCTGGATTCCTCCACTCCCAAACTGTGTAGCTGCCCTTGGGGAGGTGAGCCAGCTGCTTCCTCTTCCGTTCCCTCATCTGGCTGCTAGGACGAAATGTCTCTGGTAGTGTCTCCCAGGTGCACGGATCTTTGCTAAGGAGGAAAGACTGCTTCCTCCACCCTGGACGACTGTTGGGGAGGAACGACGAACACCTCCTCTACCTTTTCCCCCTGTATACTGATCTACTGCTGGAAAGTGACCGCCACCTTCTCCCCCTGAGCCTCCGGAACTGCCACAGATGTGAGGCAGAGGTCTTGGACCCTCTGTCCGGTGGCCAGTGCTTCAGTTGGGGAAGTTCCTTGTAACTCCACAGATGCTGCTGTTGGTGCTGGGCAGAGCTCCTTGATGTTCTGCCCTGATGCTAGCTCTTTTGCTGGAGGCTTACTTGGTGTTCTTCCTTAGCAGAAAAGTCAATTAAATCACAAGTCTCTGGAATTGCTGAAAATCCAGGGCACAGGTTGGCTGCACTTGGGCCCAGTGCCAACACTTTGGCAGGTGACTCATAATCTATAACATCCTCTGATGAACGATCAATTAAAATCATACATTCTGTGGTCTGTGGCTGGAGAAATGAGCCGACTGCTCCATCTCCTGTACCCTCATCCAGCTGCTGAAAAGACGTATTTCTCCATCCAAGATCATCCCATGGAGAAACAGGATCATCAAGGTCAGTCAGCACTTGCTGCATCTGCCATAAGACCTCCGCGTCCATAGCTGTGGGGGCAGGTTGGCAAAGCACACTGTTACTCTGGCACATTGTCGACTCTTCAGCCAGGAATTCAGAGTTGTCAGCTGGTATTTCCTGATAGTCCCAGGCCCAGACCTCCAGCTCCTATTCCTGATTGGCTAGAAACTCCAAATCTTCCGGTGCCCAGGGAACTTCTGAGACATTCAGCATCCATTCTCTGTACTCTCAGATTTCTTCCAAACGCCACTCCAAATCGCTCCCAAAGTCAGGGTCCTGTGACAGCCTCTCTTATAACAGCCCCAGGCCGCCAAAGCCTTCTGTTGGGGTGTCGTCCACTGTCCATGGGCACACTTGGGCTATATACTAGTGGAGGGCTCTATAGCTCTCGTCCAACCACATCTCCACCTGGACCAGCCTGGTTAACACAGCTTTCCATTCCTTATGCGGTGGTTCCCTCAAAAACATAATTCGCACTTCGTACTGCGACCAGTACCTTTCCTGGAAGGAGGAGAGAATTTTCCCCTGGTGTCGCTGCTCATGGGCTAGTGCTTCCTTCCAGAGTTCCCAGCGGATAGAATCATACCATCCCAGCAGGACCTGCTCTGATACTGGTCCTCTGTGCTGTATCTGCTTCTCTTGCAACCTCCTTTCCAGAATTCCTCTTCCATGGCGGCTGGTATCTGTACCTCTCCTGCTATCCGGACCTTGAATCCAGGTGGAGGTTTGGATGTCCCAGACTGCAGGAAGCATCCCACTGCTTGCCACCAATGTATCAAAACATCCCACCACTGCCACCAATTGTGACAAAACGCCCCACACTCCGCTTGAGTGCTTTCGTCATATACCGCTTCCTCCCAGTCTGAATATAGATATCAGATATGTGAATGTACAATGTATATGTAAAGCGCTGCGTAAATTGATGGCGCTATATAAGTAACTGAAATAAAATAAATAAATAAGTATGTGTCCCAACAGTATGAATCAGTCACTAGTTCTAATATGGCATATACAGGGTTCCCAGAGTCTGTGTGTCTTGGGGGGACATGGACCTGAATCCAAAGTAACACCACCTCAAGGGTCCCCAGGCATACAGCTCACAAAGAGCGCTGTTCCCCCAAAATCCAGGGCCCATAATCAGTAGGCAAGAGGCCAGCATTCAGTCCCATCCAAAAGCCTCTGTGAGTCCATCACACACAGGTATACAGGTAATACTCTGGACAATCCCCCCACCTGTGCATTCCGGGCGGGGTAGACTATCCAATCAGCAGTGAGAGCTATTGAAGGAATTCGCCCCCACCAATCTCACAGCTAATCTACATACACATCCCATAATATCCAAGGCAGACAGACACAATAGAACATTGGAATACAGCCACACCCCAAACGGTAGAGACCATCATGGCCTCCCTAATAATGTCCTTTTGCGTTACATAACAGAATATCTTCCTAAATGCCTGTAGCTCCCTCAAATGCCAGGGCCCATAGTTGGTAGGCAAGAGGCTAGCATTCAGTCCCCTCCAAAAGCCTCTGTCCCAGGTGAGTCTGTCACAATATCCATTATTATAGCTAGGTGCTGGACTACAGAAACATGGAGAAGGAGATATTTCCCACTTTACAACAGTTTACTTTCACTTTCTGTTGTTATGCTGAAGGTTATGTTGCACTATTCTCTCCAGTCCCTGAGTTCCAAACATCCGACTTACATACAACATACTTTTAAATGGAGGGAGACAACAGGAAGTGAAAGGAAATCTACCCCTATATAGGTAAATTAATTCCTGTAAGAGTTATCATGGGAAACAGGTGTCTCCACTGAAGCTTCATCACCAATCCTTGTTTCCGCATCAACCCAACATTTTCAAAATCCAATTGTCACAGGGAAAGAAAGTGAGGTGAAATCTTCTGAACAGGGGCACAGACAGCAAAAAAAAAAAAAAAAAAAAAAACATTACAGGGGTGTTAACCCTTCCCTATGCTATTCAAAAAACATAAAAATAATTATTTGTCTTTAGTTACACAAATGTAACTGTTCCAACTTATATAAAAAGTATTCATACTCCTAGAAGTTTTCCACATTTTGTCATGTTACAACCAAAAACTTAAATGTATTTTATTGGGATTTTATGTGATAGACCAACACAAAGTGGCACATAATTGTGAAATGGAAGGAAAATGATAAATGGTTTTCCAAATTGTTTACAAATAAATATATGAAAAGTGTGGCGTGCATTTGTATTCAGTCCCATTTACTCTGATGCTGCGTAAACACGAGCGGAATTTCCGACAGAAAAAGTCCGATGGGAGCTTCTCATCGTATATTCCAACTGTGTGTATGCCTCATCTGACTTTTTCCATCAAAAATTCACACGGACTTAGATAGAGAACATGTTCTATATTTTTCCGACGGAACTAATTACTATCCGAAAAAACGCTCGTCTGTATGCTGATCCGATGTACCAAAAACGGCGCATGCTCTGAAGCAAGTACGAGACGGAAGCGCTCGGTCTGGTAATGGAGATAGCAGATTCCTCACGCTACAAATTCTGTGATCTTTTAAGCAGCAAATTCTTTTGTGCTTTATAATGCTAGAATAATGAATAATAAAGAATAATGAAGTTGTTTTGCTGCTGATATTCACACAGAGTTCTCACAAACGTATTTCTTTATTATTTCTCGTGATCTCATGAATAATCTTTTATTTTTTTAAAGCCAGATCTCCATAATAATGTTTAGAATTATTTTTTATAGTCATCTTTTTTTTTTTTTTTTTTTTTATTCCATCAAGATATCTTTTTTTTTGGATTATTGAAACATTATTTTCTAGTGATCTCCATAATTGTTTTGTTTTTTTGTGTGTCAAGGTACCACAATAATATTATTATCTTGTATTTTTTAACCTCAAGGAGGCTGGTTGGTGTCCCTTGTTTATTTGACATTGTCTTTTTGAAATGTACCTGCCTACTCACAAACAAACTGTCCTATTTTTAGAAAAACACATAGGCAAGTATTTTCAGAAAAGAAAATATCCATTTATTCTGGGTAACAAAATAAAGAGGAAGGCAACAATGATAAAACTTTTGGAATTTGCAAAGCCTTTTGGCCCCCAGGGCACACAAGTCTTTGGAAAAGAAAATTGTTAGCTTGAGGAGTCCATATAATTTGGACCCCAATCTGGTCCAAGATTCCCAGAGATCAGGACCAGCAGCAGATGACATATATGTCCCCAGGCTGTGGTACTACACCAGCCTGCGTCTTCTGTCAGACCAGACTGAACCCAGGCCATCACTTTCTTCTCTTCACTGCAGCCTTCCCTCCACGCTTCCCTGCACCCTTCCCTGCAGCCTTTCCTGCAGCCTTCCTTGGAGACTGTGGCTCTGGTGGTGGACTTAGCAGGAGGAGCAGGAGGAGGGGGAGGAGGAGGATGGGCGAGCGCACATACGTGGTTGTTCTCAGTCAGCTGGCCCCTCAACCCCTTCTGAAGGGCCTGAAAAAAAATTCCGTCACAGAGGAGGCATTGGCCCTCCTCCAATTTCAGCAATCTAGTGGCTAGATAGCAGCCATAGGCCTCTTCAGCGTCGGGGGTGCTTCTGAGGACATCACTTGCTTCCCTAATGAGGCGCAGTGCTGCCTCCTCCGTGATCGTCCCCTTCCTGGGCCTTTTTGTGGTAAGGCGGAGGGAAGCCACCTGTGATTGGGTGAGGCCACTGGGCCCGCCCACCTTCTGGCTGACACTGAGCCCGCCCACCTCCCAAACATTTTTGGCCACTACTGTCTATTGATATATAAATCAATTTTTTTTAAATCATTAATTTGTTATCAATTATAACATCTAGTTAACATCATTAATATTAGGACAACAAATATGTATAAAAATAATATACCTGGCTCCAGCTGGGTGCATCCACTTCTTCCAGGATGGAAGGCCCAGGTTGTTCCTCGTCAGCCTCTGCTGGGGTTGAGGGAAGGGTGGAGGGAAGGTTGCAGGGAAGAGTAGAAAGTGATTCCCTAGCTTCAGTCTGGTCATCCAGAAACTGCAGTTTGTTGAAGTACCACAGCCTGGGTACATACACTTGCGCTGCTGCTGCTCCTGATCTGAGTGATTTCTGGATCTTATTATGCTCCTTCTTACACATGTTCCTCAAGATCCCAATTTTCTTTTCCAAGAACACGATGATTGCATTGGGGACCCGAGTCTTCACAAATTCCAGAAGTTTCTCCAGCGTTGTCCTCTTAGTTTGTTTATTATAATATAAGCTGTTTCCCCTCCCACAAATTCCTCATCTTCCTGTACCTGTCTATGAAAACTGGCCATGAATTCTGGGTCTTTAAAGTGATTCATATTTGCTGTAAGACAATACACAAGACAAAAACACTAATGTCAGCCTAAACTCTCATAATCTTATCCCATTATAGGCCTCAATCTTGAAGCAGTATAGGCCACTGATGGCCCAAGTTAAAATTTTACCTTTGTTTAGGACGCTCGCCACTTCCATTCCTCCTTCCTCCGCACACAGAACGTTCGTACGACACATGCGTGTTAGCTTGATATATACTGCGCATGCGTGAAACTCAGCCCGCGTTGCCCGCCCCTGACGTTCTTTCTAGAATATTCCCCACCCCGTCTCTTTCGGCGCACAGTAGGAGCGACATGGTGAAGACACAGCAGGTGTGTGTTACTTCTAGTAATGAGGAGGAGGAAAGCCCGGAGCCAGAAATGTCACAATCCCGGAGGAGAAGATTTAAGGCCTCAAATATGGCCTTTATAGAGATGGTGGAGATGGTGGACATCTTGAGGAGGACCGGCTATGATGGGAAGCATGGACCGTACCTAGAGAGATGTGAGAAAGGCCAAGATCATGACTAAAGTTGTGAAGAGTATGCACAGGAATTTTGGAATACGACGATCCAAAGAGCAACTGAGGAAACGCTGGTCAGACCTGAAACTGAGGGAACAGGATCAGTACAGAAGAATCAAGAAAGTGCTTCTAAAAAGTAAGTAGTTGTCCTGTGTTCCTATAATTATTATTACTTGCATGTTGCGTCATGTGATTTTCTTTACTGTTGTACAGTTTAAAATGGCGACTTTCATGTTCGTGGGCACAGTAATCGGTCATAGGAAACATTGTTCACTCATTAAATACGATGTTTTGGGCAGATATAGGTTAAATACATTTGGTCATGCTTATTTGTCTAAAAATTTTTGTATATTGCTGTCTAGATGTGTTTGTAACTAGAATGAAATGCAAGCTTGATTCAGTGTAACGTAAGGAGAGAACACTCAGCTGCTGTTTACACATCTGGATTCAGGAGCACTAGTGTGGGACACAAGAACAAACTAATTAAGGTGTCCCACACAGGTGCTCCAGTGGATACTTGGGGTGTCTCCATGTGTGAAAATTGTCGCAAAAAGGTAAGTATTCCAGCTTTGGTAAGGTAAAAAATCATGTCTTCAGCTTGGAACTCCGCCCAAAACAGACAATTGTACCCCACTTCCCAGCAATGTTTCATATTCCTATTTCTGGACTCAAATATCTGTATGCTAAGTATACCTTTTGTTTCATTCTCATAGAGGAGAAAAGTCTCGGAGGACACCACTCAGAGGACACCAGGAACTCCACACCTCAGAAAGAAGGGGAACTCAGCACAGGAGAGGTGGAGGAAGTGGGTGAAATTGTCACCACAACAGGTCAGTGTCTGACACCCCAGCTTCAGGTAATTTATGTATGCCTGCATATTTATAATACATGTTTTTTACTCCAATTTATAGGTGATGTGCTGGTTGTGGAAGAGCAAGCTCAACATTTCACAAGTGACAGTGCACAAAGGCTAATCCAGGACATCATGGTGTGGAATCGTGAAATAGACATCATAAGGAATAAACTCAATGTTCTTGAAGAACAAATGAAGAACAAGATTGATGTGTTAGGGAGAATCTAAATATCTTCCAAATGCCACCATTTTAATTGTTTTGGACTAAACGAAAATATTTGTTGTACATTTTAAGAGCCAAACTTTGAAGATGCACACGGTGTGTCAGCATGTGCTATCTGCCAACAGGGGATATCAATGTACGTGTTTTGTGGGTGCAACCCCTTCCTCATAACTCTAGTAGGTGAGATGAAGGGGTTGCACCCCCAAAACACGTCCATTGATCACCCATGATGGGAGATAGCACATGTTGACATTAGGCATGGGATCAGGAGGGAAATACCCATTTTGACTCCCAAATTGTGTGCATCTTCAAAATTTGGCTTTTACAGGGGTGACATCACCCCATCTGATGAAGGCAATATCAACACATTTTTGACACTATAATGTCTGATATTGCCTTCAGTTTTTATATGTTGAACTTTGTAAGTTCCAGAGTTGTGTATGTTATGTTTTGAAACATGCCTGTTTATACCAAAAAAAAAATTGTAAAAAATTTTAGAATTTTTTTTTTTATTATTTTACACCAAAATTATATAATGCACATGTGAATGTGCACAGAGTAAAAAGTTTGATAATCAACACTGTGTGGCTTCTTCTTCCAATGCTCAATACCAGTTTTGGAAGTAATTTTGTCTTTACAGTGAAAATAGGGCTTATTTACTAAAGGAAAATCCTCTTGGCACTACAAGTGCACTAGGAGAACCTAGGAGACAGCTAAAAAGAAACACAAGCAATAAAGAAAATTCAAGATTTTATGAGATATTTTTTTTTTTCAAAAAAATATTTACACATTGTAAAGCATAGCAATGGCCCCCCTACCCGTAAAATAATTTACATATTTTTGCCGAACTTCATGGACACTTTGGGGTGCCAAGCCAGGATGGCCAGTGTCCAGGCCCTTCAGAGGATTTGCAGGAAGTCCGGCCTCAGGCCCAACTGAGGCTAGATAATTGTGGGCATTTTTCCTTAAAAAATTGTGCAATATGCAGCAGCATAAGATGATGTGGTTGATTTTGTAGTCCGCCATGTGTATTGCTGTCAGAAACAAGCGGAACTGGCTGGCCATTATTCCGAAGGCATTCTCAACGACTCTTCTGGCTCTGGCTAGCCGATAGTTAAACTGGATGTAAACCCAATGTCATCCTTTCTAAACTACTGCCATAGGGGTTATCTATAAGGATATACATGCCTCCTGCATGTATCTTTACCTGTCAAATGTCTCCCCTCTGTCTGTTATGAGACCCGAAAACCTGCAGATTCTGTGGGTGGGTCTGTTGTCTGGAGCTCGGTGTCGTGATGTCATTAGACTCCCCGCCCACCTCTACACTCCCCTTGTAAATATGCATTTTCTCCTGTGTATTTCTTACACTGAACTTCTGCTATGATCTCTAACATCCAGTGAAAAGACAGGAAAGTAACCACATGACTTCAGCATGCCCAATCATGCTGAGGTGTGGAACAGCCAATCCTTGCAGAGCTGCTGAAGAAAGGAGTGGGGGTGGGAATTAAAAAATAATGCCTGTGTCTTAGGCTAGTGCACGAGATATGTAAATCACCTGTCACTCACAGCAAGGGGTAGGATTTGACAAAGTTTTTCTCTGTTTGTCAAGATTTATCTCATTGAACAATAAAAGAGGATTGCTCAGAGCTGGATTAACTCTTTGTGGCAAGACTGGGCTCAAATGATAGGAAATCTTATACTCTACATTATGACATAAAAAAAAATTCGGGTTTACATCCACTTTAAAAACCCTCCTCTCCAGGGTGAGGGTCCTCTGGGGGAAAGGCCTCAACAGGTGCTCGCCGAGACCAAATGCTTCATCAGCAAGAAAGATGAATGGGAGTCCTTCAACATTGTCCGCATCAGGTGGCAATGCCAGGCCACCAGTCTGGAGACGTTGGGAAAACTCCGTCTGGGCGAAGACTCCTCCATCTGACATCCAGCCATTCTTAAAGAAAATATAAATAACACTGCGCTAACCCAATGTGAAAAGCAGCTACATAAAATATGACCAACATTGTAAACAGAAGTAAAAGTGAAATGCAGCGCTAAAAATGATAACCAATGATAAAAGGCACATCAGACATGGTGACCATTACCAATATATACTGTACATAGCTGAAATACATGAAGCATAATACCAAAAAATTGAATATTAGACGGGATATAGTAAAGTCCCAATGTATGGTTATGAATCTGATACAAGAGAGTCCCAAACATAGGCTAAATACGAATGTTGGACTGATGTAGAAATCTTCTCTTGTATATCATGAGTTGTACGATCATGGGAAGTGAATAGATGGAATACGCTTACCAGCAGGAGTGGATTCGGATGCCGGTGACACCGAATCAAACAGGCTCTGAGATCCTTAATGGATGATGGTTGGACAATGGTTGGTCCTGGAAATCCCGGATCTCGAGGGGGATCTATCCTCTATGGTCCTCGTCACGACTGTCCATTCAGAAGCCCGAGGGGGAATTCTCGGCCATAAACAAGTCTCCAGAGCATGGATGGTTCCCAAAAAGATAGATAGGGCGCCAATAGTGCAGATCAATTGACGTATTTTATTGGATATAACCAATAATCAACAAACGATATAAAAACGTGATCACGTGTGAAACAATAAAATCAAGTGTAGGAAAGAGTAAGGCTCACTGACGCGTTTCGTCCACATGGACTTCAACAGGGGCAACATTCGTATTTAGGCTATGTTTGGGACTCTCTTGTATCAGATTCATAGCCATACATTGGGACTTTACTATATCCCATCTAATATTCAATTTTTTGGTATTATGCTTCATGTGTTTCAGCTATGTATATATTGGTAATGGTCACCATGTCTGATGTGCCTTTTACCATTGGTTATCATTTTTAGTGCTGCATTTCACTTTTACATCCAGCCATTCTTCCCCACGTCCACATAGAGGAACTCATATTGTGCCGACACCACCACCATTAACACTATACTATTAAACACCTTATAGTTATAATAGTAAGACCCCGAATGGGGTATAGCCCCTCCACAGTTGGGAAAGTCCCAACAGTCGGCAAAATGCGAGGCCACAGTCTGCCGTTCCTGTGGCATTGAAGGAAACTGTAGAGTCAAAACAGATAAAACATTTTTTAGTACTTTTGCACATAACATTGTAAGCAGATTAGACACAAACATTCTTGCCCAACATCAGTATAACATTTATTTTAAGGAGTATTTAAAGACAAAAATATAAGGCCCATTTATCAGATTCCTCCCCCCCCTCTGATGGCTCATTGTAAAAATGTTAGGGGGGAGATGCCGGTTGAGAACTTGAGGTCCTGCAGGCTTCTCCCAGTCGCCAAGTACCGCAACGTGGCGACTAGCCTCTGCTCTGGAGTGATGGCTTGCCTCATGCAGGTATCGTGCCTGCAAATATAAGCAGTCAGCAAAGCCAACAGACGGTGAAAAACGGGGTCCGTCATCCTGAGAAAGTTCCTGAAATCATTAGGATTATTCTCCTGGATCTCAAGAAGCAAAAGCATATGAGAGAATTGGTCACGCTGGAGTAACCAATTCTTGGTCCATGAACTCCTTCCCACTCTGTTCATGGACTGGGCTTGGGGCAAAGCAAGAACCCCAACACCAAGCCCCCACACAGCACGAACTCTACGATGAGTACGTACCCACAACATGGCTTCAAAATGGTCAGCTGGTTAGAACGAACTAACAGAACCCACTGAAGAACAGCAAGGCCTGTGAAGAGCAAGCTGAAAAGCAGAAACGAGCGGACAAGAACACACTGAAAAACAGATGCGAACTGACTACATGCACTGAAAAGCAGATACAAACTCACAAGCACAAACTGAGCAGCAGTAAAAGCAGTAAAAGCACGAAAGCTGAAAAGCGTGAATCGTCTCTCACCAAACTTCTACTAACACAAGGTAAACACGAGATTAGCAGAAGGAGCCCAAAGGGGGGCGCACTGGCTATTGAACTTCCTTTTTCTAGACCCGTCATACATGTTGTACGTCACCGCGTTCTTGGCGGTCGGACTTTGGTGTGACTGTGTGTATGCAAGACAGCTTGAGCGGAATTCTGTCGGAAAAACCTTCAGAGTTTATTCTGACGGCAAAACCACTTGTGTATACGCGGCATGATACCCCTAACTAAATCTAGTGGAACCAATTGTCTTCAGACGTCACCTAATTAGTAAATAGAGTCTGCCTGTGTGTAATTTAATCTCAGTATAAATACAGTTGTTCTGTGAAGCCCTCAGAGGTTTGTTAGAGAACCTTAGTGAACAAACAGCATCATGAAGGCCAAGGAACGCACCAGACAGTTCAGAGATGAAGTTGTAAAGAAGTTAGAAGCAGGGTTAGGTTATAAAAAAATATCCAAAGCTTTGAACATCTCATGGAGCATTGTTCAATCCATCATCCAAAAATGGAAGGAGTATGGCACAACTGCAAACCTACCAAGACATAGCCATCCACCTAAACTGACAGGCTGGATAAGGAGAGCATTAATCAGAGAAGCAGCCAAGAGGCCCATGGTAAATCTGGAGGAGCTGATTTACCACAGCTCAGGTGGGAGAATCTGTCCACAGGACAACTATTAGTCGTGCACTCCACAAATCTAGCCTTTATGGAAGAGTGGCAAGAAGAAAGCCATTGTTGAAAGAAAGCCATAAGAAGTCCCATTTGCAGTTTGCAAGAAGCCATGTGGGGGGACACAGCAAACATGTGGAAGAAGATGCCCTTGTCAGATGAGACCAAAACTGAACTTTTTGGCCTAAAAGCAATACACTATGTGTGGTGGTAAACTAACACTGCACATCACCCCGAACACACCACTCCGTGAAACATTGTGGTGGTAGCATCATGTTGTGGGGATGCTTTTCTTCAGCAAGGACAGGGAAGCTGGACAGAGTTGATGGGAAGATGGATGGAGCCAAATACAGGGCAATCTTAGAAGAGAACTTGTAATGCTGCGTACACACGATCGAGATGTTGGTCGGAAAAAGGTATGATGGCTTTTCCGACGGGATTCCGCTCAAGCTTGTCTTGCATACACACGGTCACACCAAATTCCGACCGTCAAGAACGCGGTGACGTACAACACGTATCACGGCACTATAAAAAGGAATTTCAATAGCCACAGCGCCACCCTTTGGGCTCCTTCTGCTAATATCATGTTTATCTTGTGTTAGTAGAAGTTTGGTGAGAGACGATTCACGCTTTTTAGCCTCGTGCTTTACAGTCCGTTACTGCTCTTCAGTTTGTGCTTGTGGGTTTGTATCTAGTTTTCAGTGCGTGTAGTCAGTTCGTATCTGTTTCTTAGTGCTTTCTTGTCCGCTCGTTTCTGATTTTCAACTCGCTCTTCACAGGCCTTGTTGTTTTTCAGTGTGTTCTGTTAGTTCGTTCTGACCAGACGACCGTTTTGAAGCCATGTTGCGAGTACGTACTCATTGTAGAGTTCATGCTATGCAGGGGCTTGGTGTTGGGGTTCTTGCTTTGACCCAAGCCCAGTCCATGAACAGGAGGATTTCATGGACCAAGAATTGGTTGCTCTCAATTCTCTCATATGCCTTTGCTGCGGTAGATCCAGGAGAATAACCCTGATGATTTCAGGAATTTTCTCCGGATGACGGACCCCGTTTTTCACCGTCTGTTGGCTTTGCTGTCCCCTTATATTACGAAGCAGGACACCTGCATGCAGCAAGCCATCACTCCGGAGCAAAGGCTAGTCGCCATGTTGCGGTACTTGGCGACGGGGAGAAGTCTACAGGACCTCAAATTCTCTACAGGCATCTCCCCCCCAGGCTCTGGGGATCATTATTCCAGAGACCTGTTCTGCCATCATTCAGGTCCTGCAGAAGGACTATATTAGGGTAATTTTTCTCCTTTAACATCACATTCTATGTATTTAATGTTTGCTAATGTATTTTATTTCTTTCATCATTCTCTAATTACCATGATTGTAATATGCTGTGAATGTCCCCTTTGTCCTCATGCATGCTGGAAGCTTTTAATGCTCCTTTTTTGGCCTTCATGCATATTTGCCTTCACTAACCTCCCCAGCATGCTATCCTGGGCCCATACACACCTATAGCCTAGTCACTTAACAATGTATTTTGTCAGCTCCATTGTAGTGCTTACCCTAAACACCCCTAAAATGTGTACAAATGTTATTTGTGTGCTTAAATTCATGCAGAGTGCCAGAGGCTTTTTTTTGGCTCCCAAACTCATTTAGAACCCCCCCCCCCTAAAATGTTTATAATGGGCCATCAGAGGGGGTGAGGAATCTGATACGTGGACCTTATATTTTTGTCTTTAAATACTCTTTAAAATAAAAGTTATACTAATGTTGGCCAAGAATGTTTGTGTCTAATCTGCTGGAAATGTTATGTGCAAAAGTACTATTTTTTTTTTTTATGTTTTGACTCCACAGTCTCCTTCAACGCCACAGGAATGGCAGACTGTGGCATCCCACTTTGCCGACCGTTGGGACTTTTCCAACTGTGGAGGGGCAATTGATGGGAAGCATGTCCACATCGTCCCACTACCCTATTCGGGTTCATACTCTTTTAATTATAAGGGGTTTCATAGTATCGTGTTAATGGCGGTGGTGTCGGCAACATACGAGTTTCTCTATGTGGACGTGGGGAAGAATGGCCGGATGTCGGATGGTGGAGTCTTTGCCCAGATGGGGTTCTACACACATCTCCAGAGTGGTGGCTTGGGATTGCCACCTGCGGAAGAGAACGTGGAAGGACTCCCGTTTGTTTTTATTGCTGATGAAGTGTTTGGTCTGGGTGATCACCTGATGAGGCCGTTCCCCCCAGAGGACCCTCACCCCGGAGAAGAGGGTTTTTAATTTCCGGCTGGCCAGAGCCAGAAGAGTCGTGGAGAATATCTTTGGGATAATGGACAGCCGGTTCCGTTTATTTCTAACGGCTATAAATATGGCGGAGTACAAACTTAACCAAATCGTGTTAGCATGCTGCATCTTGCACAACTTTTTAAAGCAAAATGCTACTAATTATGTGGCCTCAGCTGGGCCTGAGGCCGGACTTCATGAACCAACAATGACGGCCCTGGAAGCTGGCCGTCCTGGCTTGCCCCCCCAAAGCGCCCGTGAAGTGCATCAAAAATATGTTGATTATTTTACGGGTAGGGGGGCCATTGCTATGCCAGCAAATTTTTAAATATTTTCAAAATAAAAAAAAAATGATATGATAAAATCTTGAATTTGATTTACTGCTTGTGTTTCTTTTATCTGTCTCCTAGGTTCTCCTAGTGCACTTGTAGTGCTAAGTGGTTTTTCCATTATTAAATAACACCCATTGTCACTGTAAACACCAACTTAATACAAAAACTGGTATTGAGCATTGAAAGAAGAAGCCACCCCATTGTTGAGTATAAAACCTTTTACTCTGTGCACATTCACATGTGCGTTGTAAAACCTTTTTTGGAAAAAAATTACATCTTGGTTTTATAAAGTTTTAACTTGAAAATGTTTTATTTTAGTACATAAACAGGCATGTTTCAAAACACAACATACACAACTCAGAAACTTACAAAGTTCAACATAGAAAAACTGAAGGCAGTATCAGACATTATAGTGTCAAAAATGCGTTGATCTTGCCTTCATCAGATGGGGTGATGTCACCCCTGTAAAAGCCAAATTTAGAAGATGCACACAAATTGGGAGTCAAACTGGGGATTTCCCTCCTGACCCCATGCCTAATGTCAACATGTGCTATCTCCCACAAAATGCGTACATTGATATCCCCTGATGGCAGATAGCACATGTTGACACACTGTGTGCATCTTCCAAATTTGGCTTTTAAACTGTATTAAAACGTTATTTAAATGTTCTTTTAAAAAATAGGTGTAATTTTTTTTGGATTTAGATTCAATCATGTTCTTCATTCTTTGTTCAATCACCTCGTTTTTTTCCTTTATGAGGTCTAAACCCCGACTACAAAACATTATGTCCTGGATTAGCCTTTGTGCACTGTCAGGGGTGAAATGAGTAGATTATTCTTCCACAACATGCACATCACCTAAAAGAAAAAATACACACCGTGTATTATAAATATGGAGGCATACCTCTATTACCTGAATCTGTGGTGTCAGACACTCACCTGTTGTGGTGACAATTTTCACCACCTCTCCTTCCTCCACATCCTGAGGTTGTGGTGTCCTCTGTTAACCTTCAGGTGGTGGTGGTGGGGGGGGGGTCCTGGAGTCCTCAGACATCCTGAGTCTTTTCTCCCCTATGAGAATGAAACAAAAGGTATACTTAGCACACAGATATTTGTGGCCAGAAATATGAATGTGAAACATTGCTTGGAAGTGTGGTACAATTGTCTATTTGGGCAGAGTTCCAAGCTGAGGACATGATTTATTCCCTTAACAAAGCTGGAATACTTACCTTTTTTGGACAAGTTTCACACATAGAGACACCCCAAGTATCCACTGGAGTACCTGTGTGGGACACCCTAAAAAGCTTGTTCTTGTGTCCCACACTAGTGCTCCTGAGTACAGATGTGTAAACAGCTGCTGAGTGTCCTCTTCTTACATTACACTGAATCAAGTTTGCTATTCATTCTAGTTACAAACACATCTAGACAACAATGTCCTAAACTTCTTTTAATACAAATTAGCATGACCAAATGTAGTAAATCCTGTATCTGCCAAAAACATTGTATTTAGTTGGTGAACGAACGATGTTTACTGCAAACGATTACTTTGCCCACGAGCCTGAAAGTTGACATTTTAAACTGTACAACAGTAAAGAAAAGCACATTGAGCAGCATGCAAGTAATAATAATAATAGGGACACTGGACAAATACTTACTTTTTAGAAGCACTCTCTTGATTCTTCTGTACTGATGCTGCTCCCTTAATTTGAGGTCTGACCATCATTTCCTCAATTGCTCCTTGCTCCTTTAAATGTTCTTTTTAAAAAGAAAAAAGTGTATTTTTTTGGTTTCAGATTCTTCCTAGTACATCAATCATGTTCTTCATTCTTTGTTCAATCTCCTTGGTTTTTTCCTTTATGAGGTCTAAATCCCGACTACAAAACATTATGTCCTGAATTAGCCTTTGTGCACTGTCAGTGGTGAAATGAGTAGATTATTCTTCCACAACATGCACATCACCTAAAAGAAAATATACACACCATGTATTATAAATATGGAGGCATACCTCTATTACCTGAATCTGTGGTTTCAGACACTCACCTGTTGTGGTGACAATTTCCACCACCTCTCCTTCCTCCACATCCTGAGGTTGTGGTGTCCTCTGTTCCCCTTCTTCAGGAGGTGGGGGGTTCCTGGAGTCCTCAGACGTCCCGAGTCTTTTCTCCCCTATGAGAATGAAACGAAAGGTATACTTAGCACACAGATATTTGTGGCCAGAAATATGAATGTGAAACATTGCTTGGAAGTGTGGTAAAATTGTCTGTTTGGGCAGAGTTCCAAGCTGAAGACAAGATTTATTCCCTTAACAAAGCTGGAATACTTACCTTTTTTGGACATGTTTCACACATGGAGACACCCCAAGTATCCACTGGAGTACCTGTGTGGGGCACCCTAAAAAGTTTGTTCTTGTGTCCCACACTAGTGCTCCTGAGTACAGATGTGTAAACATCTGCTGAGTGTCCTCTTCTTACATTACACTGAATCAAGTTTGCTATTCATTCTAGTTACAAACACATCTAGACAACAATGTCCTAAACTTCTTTTAATACAAATTAGCATGACCAAATGTAGTAAATCCTGTATCTGCCAAAAACATCGTATTTAGTTGGTGAACGAACTATGTTTACTGCGAACAATTACTGTGCCCATGAGCCTGAAAGTTGCCATTTTAAACTGTACAACAGTAAAGAAAAGCACATTGAGCAGCATGCAAGTAATAATAACAATAGGGACACACGACAAATACTTACTTTTTAGAAGCACTCTCTTGATTCTTCTGTACTGATCCTGCTCCCTCAATTTGAGGTCTGACCATCGTTTCCTCAATTGCTCCTTGGATCGCCGTACCCCAAAACTCCGGTGCAGACTCTTCACAACTTTAATCATGATCTTGGCCTTTTTCACATTTGGGTTTAGATAAGGTCCATACTTCCCATCATAGTTGGCCCTCTTCAAGATGTCCACTATCTCCACCATCTCCACCTGAGGCCTTATATGAGGCCTTATCTCCATCTGAGGCCTTATATCTTTTCCTCCGGGATCGTGACGTTTCTGGCTCTGGGCTTTCCTCCTCGTTACTGCTATTATGCACCTGCTGTGTCTCTGCCATGTCATCTCCCACTGTGCTGAAAGAGAAGGGGCAGGGAATATTCTAGAAAGAACGTCAGGGGCAGCGATGTGGGCGGAGTTTCATGCATGCGCAGTGTATATAAAGCTAACACGCGCGTGTCGTACCTACCTTCTGTGTACGTAGGAAGGAGGACCGGAAGCGAACGTTCTAACGAAGGTAACATTTTAACTTAGGACATCAATGGCCAATACTGATTCGAGATTGAGGCCTATATTGGGATAAGATTAGGAGAGTTTAGTCTGATATTAGTGTTTTTGTCTTGTATTTTGTCTTGCAGCAAATATGAAACAATTCAAAGACCCTGAATTCATGGGCCAGTTCATTGACAAATACAGGGATATGCGTAATTTGTGGAAGTAAAAAACCCCTTATATCGCAATAAACCAGCTAGGAAGCCATCGCTGGAGAAACTGATGCAATTTGTGAAGACACAGGTCCCCGACGCAGACATTGAGTTTGCGGAGAAGAAAATTGGTAGCTTGAGAAGCACGTATAGGATGGAGCTTACTAAGGTCTAGGCTTCCATAAGATCAGGAGCAGCAGCAGAGGATGTGTATGTACCCAGTCTGTGGTACTACAACAGGAGCGGTTTCTGGAAGACCAGATGGAAGTCAGGGAATCACTTTCTACACTTTCATCCAGCCTTCCCTCAACCCTTCCCTCAACCCCAGCTGAGGCTTCCGAGGACCAACCTGGGTCTTCCATCCTGGAAGAAGTTGAGGAGTCTAGCTGGAGCCAGGTATAGTATTTTTTAACATATTTATTGTCCGAAAATTATTGTTGTTAACTAGATGTTATTATTGATAACAAATGAATGATTTAACAAAAACTGTTTTACATATCAATAGACAGTAGGGGCCAAAAATGGTTGGGACAAGAATGAAAAATGCTGGGCTCAGAATGATAGTCTTTTCTATTTATTAACATTCAATTTGCAACAGTCATGAGCTGAAAATTGTGTGTGATTGATGAACCAAAAACTAAAACTATGTCCCTTTTTCATACACAGGAAGACCTCAGCCAGGACAAGGCTCTGGAATGTGGCACACAAGAGGAGGCGGGTGTAAGTGTCAGCCAGGAGGTGGCCAGGCCCAGTAGGAGCCTCACCCAATCCCAGGTGCCTCCCCTCCGCCTTCCAACAAAAAGGGCCAGGAAGGGGAGTAACGTGGAGGAGGCAGCACCGGGCCTCATTAAGGACGCTAATGCAGCCCTGAACCCCCCCCCCGACGCTGAAGAGGCCTATGGCTGCTATGTAGCTGCCAAATTGCAGCAAATGGAGAAGAGCCAATGCCTCATCTGTGAAAAAATTATTTTTGAGGCCATTCATAAGGGGTTGAGGGGCCAAATGACAGATAACGTGCACTTATGTGCGCTCACCCATCCTCCTCCTCCTGCCACAGGTCCACCTCCAGAGTCACAGCCTCAAGGAAGGCTGCAGGGAAGCGTGGAGGGAAGGCTGCAGGGAAGACAAGAAAGTGATGGCCTGGGTTCAGACTGGTCTAACAGAAGATGCAGCCTGTTGCAGTACCACAGCCTGGGGACATATATGTCATCCGCTGCTGTTCCTGATCTCTGGGAGTCCTGGACCAGATTGTGCTTCCCATTATATGGACTTCTCAGGCAACCAATTTTAATTTACAAAGAGTTGATGTCTACCCTGAGGGCCAAAGGCTTCGCAAATTCAAGCAGTTTCTCCAGCGTTGCCTTCCCTCTTTATTTTGTTATTATGAGCCAGAATAAATTTTTTTTTTTAATACGGTATGAAAATACTTGCCTATGTGTTTTTATTCAAAAAGGGCAGTTTGTTTGTGAGTAGGCAGGTACATTTCAAAAATACAATGTCTAATTAACAAGGGACACCAACACCAACCTTCTTGAGCTTTATAAAAATACAAGATAATAATGTTGTGGAAACTTGACACGCCAAAAAAAAAAAATATGAAGATCACTAGAAACTAATTTAAAAATAATCCAAAAAACAGAAGATCTTGATTAAAAATAAAAAAAGATGACTATAAAAAATAATTCTAAACATTATTATGGAGATCTGGCTTTAAAAACAATAAGGATTATTCAGATGATCACGAGAAAAATTAAAGAAATCAGTTTGTCAGAACTCTGTGTGAATATCAGCAGCAAAACAACTTCATTCTTCTAGCATTATAAAGAAAAAAGAATGCGCTGCATTAAAAGATCCAATAATTTGCAGCGTGACTAATGTGCTATCTCCCTTACGAACGCTAGTTTTACCAGACCGAGCGCTTCCGTCTCATACTTGATTCTGAGCATGCGTGATTTTTGGCGTGTCGGAATTGCATATAGACGATCGCATTTTCGGATAGGAAGTTTTTCCGACCGAAAAATAGAGAAGCTGCTCTCAATCTTTTGCTGGCTGGAATTCCGCCAGTAAAAGTCCGATGGAGCATACACACGGTGGCATTTTCTGACCAAAAGCTCTCATCTGAGTTTTGCTGGCGGCATTTCCAATCATGTGTACGGGGCATTAGAGTCTGCAAAAGACTTGAGACTGAAGCGGAGGTTCACCTTCCAGCAGGATAACCACCCTAAACATACAGCCAGAGCTACAATGGAATGGTTTAGATCAAAGCATATTCATGTGTTAGAATGGCCCAGTCAAAGTCCAGACCTAAATCCAATTGAGAATCTGTGTCAAGACTTGAAAATTGCTGTTTGCAGACACTCTCCATCCATTCTGACAGAGCTCGAGCTATTTTTTTTAAAGAAGAATGGGCAAAAATGTCACTCTTTAGATGTGCAAAGCTGGTAGAGACATACCCAAAAAGACTTGCAGCTGCAATTGCAGCGAAAGGTGGTTCTACAAAGTATTGACTCGGGGGGGGGGGGGGGGGTGAATACAAATGAACTCAACACTTTTCACATATTTATTTGTGAGAACATACCCACAGAAATCTTGTTTGTTACCCAGGGACTGCCTGTGATTTGTTTTTACTCCCTGTTGTGTCTTAAGGCCAGTTAGAGTAGTAAAGCCTCCCTAGTACACAAACGGATATTTACAAATACCCATACCAGGTGACGTTCCAGCTTTTTTTTTTCACCTAACCTAATCTCTGTCACTGATTGGCATCCCAAAAAGAGAAAGCTGCTGGAGGTGGGTGAAGCTGAGCAGCCTAAATATTACATGTGTGCCTCTCTCTAATGATAATATATCTGGGAGAAGTATTTTTATTTTGAGAACCCAGTAGACCTGACTAGCACTGGTCAACATCGTTCTGGAAATCAGGATTTGTCCATTAGGCATATCATTCACAGGTATTATTCCTATTCTCTATTCAAGAGCCAATTATTCACAAGAGGCGTTCTGCCCCTGTACTCTGTAAATTGTCTCTCACTAATCCACTATTTACAGTCCAAGGCACACTCCTGTTTACAGAGGGGAGTGTGATAAATGGGAAACAACTTCAGAGAATGCAGAGAGTTCAAAGTATTTCTCTACTAAGAGTTGTGGCCTTTAATTAACAGGAGAGAATCAGAGGTACACTACACAATCTGCTTACTCCCCAGATAATCTCAAGCTCATGGTGTTGCAAAAACTTCCAGATATGCCGATTTTCACAGTTATATACATAACCTTGATAAGGGGGCCTACCTCCCCCCATTGCTGCACTACTTTTAATTATATTCTTTAAAGGAATACTGTTCTTTTCTTCTACAGACAAACCCATGTAATTAGGGTCCCATCATCAGCCCATGCATCACTTTTAGGATTCCCTGATGTTCCCATATTTCACTTTAAATCAGTCCCCCCTCATTACTCATTGGGGTTGATTTACTAAAGGAAATGGACTGTTCACTTTTCAAGGGAAGTTGCACTTTGCAAGGGAATATTCTGGAGATCCTAATGAAAGCAGTGAAGCTCTGCTGACTTCCATCATCCAACTGTGAGCAAGCAAAAACATAATTTTTTTTTTTTTGTAATCACTTTTTATTATGATTCTGTACAGAACAGTAATGCAAAAAAATACAAAGGAATAAAAAAAAAACATTAAAGGCAAAACTTTTCTTTTTAGATTTGGATAGAATGGAGAGGGATTAGAACACCTGTCAGTTTTTATTGCTGCCTCTGCCCCCATTGGGGAGATTCACCCTCTCTATTTGTCCTATTTATCATTATCATTGAAAAAAAAAAAAATTGTTTGGGTTGTCCCCAGAAAAGTAAAAGAGGGAAAATATTCCAATATTCCTGAGACCACCGCTTGTGGAAGGGAATTCCACATCCTTGCCGCTCTTACAGTACAGAACCCTCTACGTAGTTTAAGGTTAAACCTCTTTTCTTCTAATTTTAATGAGCAGCCACGAGTCTTGTTAAACTCTCTTCTGGAAAAAAGTTTTATTCCTATTGTGGGGTCACCAGAACAGTATTTGTAAATTGAAATAATATCCCCTCTCAAGCGTCTGTTCTCCAGAGAGAAAAGTTCAGTGCTCGCAACCTTTCCTCATAACTAATATCCTCCAGACCCTTTATTAGCTTTGTTGCCCTTCTTTGTACTCGCTCCATTTCCAGTACATCCTTCCTGAGGACTGGTGCCAAGAACTGGACAGCATACTCTAGGTGTGGCCGGACCAGAGTCTTGTAGAGTGGGAGAATTATCGTTTTATCTCTAGAGTTGATCCCTTTTTTTATGCATCCCAATATTCTGTTTGCTTTGTTAGCAGCAGCTTGGCATTGCATGCCATTGCTGAACCTATCATCTACTAGAACCCCCAGGTCCTTTTCCATCCTAGATTCCCCCAGAGATTCTCCCCCCAGTGTATAGATTGCATTCATATTTTTGCCACCCAAATGCATTATTTTACATTTTTCTACATTAAACCTCATTTTCCATGTAGTTGCCCACCCCATTAATTTGTTCAGATCTTTTTGCAAGGTTTCCACATACTGCGGAGAAGGTATTGCCCTGCTTAGCTTTTGTCCGCAAATACAGAGATTGAACTGTTTACCCCATCCTCCAGGTCATTTATGAACAAATTAAATAGGATTGGTCCCAGCACAGAACCCTGGGGGACCCCACTACCCACCCCTGACCATTCCGAGTACTCCCCATGTATCACCACCCTCTGAATTTTCAATCCATGTACTCACCCTATGGTCCATGCCAACGGACATTATTTTGTACAGTAAACGTTTATGGGGAACTGTGTCAAATGCTTTTGCAAAATCCAGATACACCACGTCTACGGGCCTTCCTTTATCTAGATGGTAACTCACCTCCTCATAGAAGGTTAATAGATTGGATTGGCAAGAACGATTCTTCATGAATCCATGCTGATTACTGCTAATGATACCATTCTCATTACTAAAATTTTTTATATAGACCCTTGTCACCCCCTCCAAGAGCTTGCATACTATTGATGTTAGGCTAACTGGTCTGTAATTCCCAGGGATGTATTGTGGGCCCTTTTTAAATATTGGTGCTACATTGGCTTTTCTCCAATCAGCTAGTACCATTCCAGTCAGTAGACTGTCAGTAAAAATTAGGAACAATGGTCTGGCAATTACTTGCCTGAGTTCCCTAAGTACCCTCAGGTGCAAGCCATCTGGTCCCAGTGATTAGTTAATGTTAAGTTTCCAAAAGTCTCATTTTAATTCTGTCCTATGTTAACCATGGAGGTGCTTTCTGTGATGTGAGGATAAACACTGCAGTTTTGGTTGCTGAAGCCCCCAATTCCCTCGTAAAGACTGAGGAGAAGAATAAATTCAATACCTTCGCCATCTCTCCATCCTTTGTGACCAGATGTTACATAGTTACATAGTTACATAGTAGGTGAGGTTGAAAAAAGACACAAGTCCATCAAGTCCAACCTATGTGTGTGATTATGTGTCAGTATTACATTACATATCCCTGTATATTGCGGTCATTCAGGTGATTATCTAGTAGTTTCTTGAAGCTATCAATGCTCCCCGCTGAGACCACCGCCTGTGGAAGGGAATTCCACATCCTTGCCGCTCTTACAGTAAAGAACCCTCTACGTAGTTTAAGGTTAAACCTCTTTTCTTCTAATTGTAATGAGTGGCCACGAGTCTTATTAAACTCTCTTCTGCGAAAAAGTTTTATCCCTATTGTGGGGTCACCAGTACAGTATTTGTAAATTGAAATCATATCCCCTCTCAAGCGTCTCTTCTCCAGAGAGAATAAGTTCAGTGCTCACAACCTTTCCTCATAACTAAGATCCTCCAGACCCTTTATTAGCTTTGTTGCCCTTCTTTGTACTCGCTCCATTTCCAGTACGTCCCTCCTGAGGACTGGTGCCCAGAACTGGACAGCATACTCCAGGTGCGGCCGGACCAGAGTCTTGTAGAGCGGGAGAATTATTGTTTTATCTCTGCAGTTGATCCCCCTTTTAATGCATGCCAATATTCTGTTTGCTTTATTAGCAGCAGCTTGGCATTGCATGCCATTGCTGAGCCTATCATCCACTAGGACCCCCAAGTCCTTTTCCATCCTAGATTCCCCCAGAGGTTCTCCCCCCAGTGTATAGATTGCATTCATATTTTTGCCACCCAAATGCATTATTTTACATTTTTCTACATTGAACCTCATTTGCCATGTAGTCGCCCACCCCATTAATTTGTTCAGGTCTTTTTGCAAGATTTCCACATCCTGCGGAGAAGTTATTGCCCTGCTTAGCTTAGTATCGTCTGCAAATACAGAGATGGAACTGTTTATCCCATTCTCCAGGTCGTTTATGAACAAATTAAATAGGATTGGTCCCAGCACAGAACCCTGGGGGACCCCACTACCCACCCCTGACCATTCTGAGTACTCCCCATTTATCACCACCCTCTGAACACGCCCTTGTAGCCAGTTTTCAATCCATGTCCTTCCTCATTCTTTATGGGACCAATATGGTCTGTCCTATCTTTTTTACTGTTTACATACTTAAAGAATTTCTTGGGATTCTTTTTGCTTTCCTCCGCTATGTGTCTTTCGTGTTCTATCTTAGCCACCCTTACATTTCTTGTTGCATTCTTTATAAAGTCTGAATGCGCTAAAGTTGGGTGCTAAAGTTTTCATGAAATATCTGCACCAATCCGTTGGCAGGGAGAGGAGCCCCCACTCTGCAGAGGAGGATAAGGAAGCTCTGCCACGTGTGCCTGGTTGTAGGTTGGAGAAGTTGGTGCAGTTTGGAAGTGCAATGGCGGATTAGAAGATGTACGCTCAGGGTGTTGGCTTTGGTCTGAGCGAGTCAAAAAGCGCTCTGACTGACACTGTAGTGCGGTATATAGCAAAGGGTAGTCTTGCCCTGTACACGGCTGGAGGCTTTGAGTAAGCACTTGGCACAAGTGTGAAATGCGTCAGTTGTTTTCCTGTACTTTTTCCGCTGTGGTGTCTTGTATGCTCCATGATCCAACTTTTTACAATAAAAGACACTTGCATTTTCTCCCGGAGTGCGGCTGTCCAGATTTTCTTGTATATTTTCTGCTTGGCTCAGCATTAGCCAGCACCTGGGGCTCTTTCTTTCTGGAGGCTATCACTTCGTTTACTCCTGGTCTGGAACCAGACCTGTGCGGTGAAATCTTTCTCTTTACATTTGGAGGCTATGAGGCCTTGGGACTGATCTGCGGGAAGTGTTCCGGTCTGGCCACGCATCTGAGGTCTTAGATCGTCTGCGGACGTTGTGGGGAACACCTATTTGAGGTAGTCTCACAGTTCAACCTCCGTGGACACTGCAGGCAGATTGGGACAAGAATGTGTCTATCCCGGGTGGGAGTGATATCAAAAGTCCACCTGCCATCACCCGAGTCGTGCGGGAAGCTGCTCTCCCTATTTCAATGACTGCCCCAGAAGCCGGCGCTCCAGTCACTCCTCGAGGCCGCAGTCGGGCCCAGCTGCTCTCTTTGATGTCGGAGTCCTCGAGGAAAAGAATACCAGAGTCAGGTAAGCCTGCAAGGGGTAAAAGCAGTGTGCCAGTGGGGGGAGGTGATACCTGTGGCCATTAAGGGAGACAACATGGTTGTGCTGGTTAAAGCCAGTGCCAAGAATTTCTGATTCTGATATCCCCTCTAACGGGATCTCTGAACTGTTCTCGGACATTTTGTCGTGGACTGGAAAAGGGAGTGAAAGTGAAGAGGAGCAGTTGTGTGATTTAGGAGAGGATGAGGTTCCTCCGGGGCCTAACACAAGTGTTAAGATTGAACTGTCTGCTAATCTATCTGGATATGGAGATCCCAAGACCCTGCCTAGGCTGTCCAAGGTGCAACGAATTATCATAAAGAAAGTGACTGAGGAATACGGATACCTGTATCCTTACATACCAGCTCACTTAGAAGAGGAAATTCTGGATAAAGAGACCTAGTGGGTAGATGAAGCTGTACGCAGTTTCCTTAGAATCCCTCTGAGATTGGACTTTCCAAAACAGTCACCTAAGATAGTCGAAAGTGCTGCACACCTGGAGCTACGGCCGTAAAATCAACCTGGACAGTGTGATCATCCCCAGGCCTGATAAGAAGGATATTCAACACTACATCATTACAGTAAATGCCAAAGCAGAGGATGTAACGTTGCCAGATCCCAGGTACTACTGGTAACTCCTATAGAATTGCATCTGTTCACTAGATCTTGTGGATTACAAATGTGTGCTGTGTGGAGTTAAGGACGCTATGCTGGAAGCCACTTCACTTTTTGCACAAAAATGATTGCTAGTGGAGAACATTCCTGCTGGCTGTACTGCTGAGATTGTGCTGGACTGAATGCTGCCGGCAGATACAGGGTGTACCCACTTGAATTGCGCTGGCAAGTACTGTGAAATTGCCAGTGTGGTTCCCTTTGAAAAGCGACCTGTAATGTTTAGCAGGTTATTTCTTCAAATGATGAGGAGATCTTTCTCAGGCCCCGGCTGTCATGCGTACAGACTGAGGCTACCATTGCAAGGGGACCTGCGTTCAAAAATAAATGCAGCTGTGCCTTTTGTCCCCGGAGTTACCCTTAAGAAGAAGGGTAACTGCTGGGAAGTATTGTTCTACACTGCATTAAACAACTTTGATGGACTGTGAAACTTCAAGGACATTGGGGTGCTTAGCTAGGTAGGTAGAGTGAGCTGTTGCAAAGGGGCAAATTCTTACCTTACATTTGAATGATGGACTGATCAATGTACCGGGATTGTTCCTATGCTGGTCACCAGGTGGCGTGAACTTTTATTTATGTTATGAGTACTTGACAGAATATGCTAAGGAAAGTTTCTGTAGACTAGTTGTGGAAGGGGTGGCATCTTCGGACGAGGATGGGACCCACTTTAATTTATATGCGTGTAGTTTAGACAAAATATAGGGTGTATTTGCACTGCTATGCTGTTTTCGGCTGAGAACAATTAACAACTTCTTTAAGAGGAAGTAAACCCTGAAGTACTTCCTCTTTTGCTCCCTGCAAACCCTGAAAATTAAAAGCATAATGAGCTAGTATGCATTGCATACTAGCCCATTATGTGACACTTACCTGCAAATGAATCCCACGCTGTCCCCTGTGCAGGCCACGTCCATCTTCGCCCTTCCTTTTCCTTCTGGGGCCGCGGACTCCGGCTCTTTGTAGGCAGGGGGAGAATGTAGCACCCTGATGTTTAGGCAGGGTTGCTCTTAAATTTATCTGCCAAGTGATAGTTGTCTTCGCCAATTGCTAGGGGATAGTTGTCTTGGCCAACTGACTTCGCCCTAATCCTGGAATTGGTGCACTTCTCTCTTCTGTCGCTAGGTGGCCGGGTACCTGGTGACATTAGATGAGACAAGGGCATTACAAGGACAGGTTAGGAGTATATGGGGTATTTCAGTCAATGGGCAGGGATTTTCTAGAATCCCTTGGCCTGCTGGGATAGCCTATTTATTTGGGTGGAGTCAGGTGATCGAGGTTCTGTGCCACCTGAATGGCTGTCTGGGTGGACGTGTGTTGTGCTGCCCCGGGCTGCTAGGCCAGAGCCTGAGGGGACCACAGTGAGTAGTTGAAGCAAGTACCAGAGCAGTATTCTCACCAACCAGGGACGGTGAAGAATTGGGAAACTTCAGCAAGGTGTCAAGCCAGGGACCCAGCCAGCGGAGGTGGCGCTTGCAGAGCAGTCTTGTGTGCCAAGCTAGGGACCGAGCAGGCCAGTGGGGTGATGCTTGAGGAGTATCTGTGAATGCCAAGCTAGGGACCCAGCAGGGAAGTGGGGGGGGGGGGGGGTGACGCTTGAGGAAGTTACTGAGTGAGAAGTTTGGAAGATCTCAGGAGATCCAGTGGCAGTGGATCAGCAAGTCTAGTGAGAGAGACTGGGAGCTCAGCTGAGTGAAGATCTACAAGAGGAGATTATAGAGGAAGTAAAGGAGTTTGTTACAACTTGTGTTAGAAACTGTTAAAAGACTGTTGCCATAGAAGACCGCGATCCTGCTCATGCAGATGTGGTGTCTTGCTGGATGTCTTTCCCTGCATGGCTGTCTGCCTATAGAAGTCTCGGAGTCTGTCAATTAACGTTGCAACCACTTAAGGGTGTCCTGGCCCTAACGCTCTCTCTCCCACAGTTCTGTTTAAGAGACAATAAATCTCTGTGCATTCAAGAAGTGTCTGGTGCCCACAGGGGCGGACCCAGGGGGGGCAACGGGTCAATTGCCCCCTCCGAGAAATAAGGGTGAGTGAGAGAGCCGGCAGGCGGCACCACGGGTGAGAGAGCCGGCGGGCGGCTCCATAGGTGAGAGAGACGGCGGGCAGCTCCGTAAGTGAGAGAGCCGACGGGCGGCTCCGCAGGAGAGAGACAGCGGGCTGGCCCGTCGGCTTGGTTGGTGAGATGTGCTGCTCGATGTGTTTGTGGGCTGCTGGCCAATCAGGGAGCCAACGGGCGGGGGAGCAGATCGATGACATCATCTCTCACCGCCCGGGGCCCGCCCTGCATCCCTGCAGTTCCCCCCTCACCATGCAGGCAGCTGCAGCAGCAGAGAGATTACATCTTCTCTCTGCTGCCTGACTCTGGGACACAAGAGACCACCTTAGAAGGAAAGTGACACAGCAAGTGACTGTCAGTCTGCAATGTGTGGCAAGTGACAACCTGCATCTGGTGGCAGGCGACATGGCAAGTGACAATCTGCATCTGGTGACAGGCGACGTGGCAAGTGACAATCTGCATCTGGTGACAGGCAACAAGGCAAGTGACAATCCGCAACATGTGGCAGGCGACGTGGCAAGTGACAATCTGCATCTGGTGACAGGCGACGTGGCAAGTGACAATCCGCAACATGTGGCAGGTGACGTGGCAAGTGACAATCTACATCTGGTGACAGGCAACGTGGCAAGTGACAATCCGCAACATGTGGCAGGCGACGTGGCAAGTGACAATCTACATCTGGTGACAGGTGACGTGGCAAGTGACAATCTGCATCTGGTGACAGGTGACGTGGCAAGTGACACACTCGGGGCTCCCACTGATTCTGCATTATGGTGAGTTAAACTATTTAATTTTTTACAAAAATGTAATATTAATAATAATGCGCTTCAATCATCCTGACACCATAACAACTATGGTGCCGTGATGATTGAAGCGCCAACACCAGCCATTTCCACATAGATGTACCCCAAAAAATATATTTTCTGGCAGTGCCCCTCCCGAGACTAGACTCTGGATCCGCCCCTGGGTGCCCATGAATCTACCTTACATTACACCCACCATGCCTTGTAACTCACTCTACATATAAGGATGTCAGCTGTCTCTAACTCTGGAGGTCACCATTAGGCCTCTGGGGACCTGGGACCTTGCTACATTCATGTTAGGAGCCAACATCCATCTCAATGACTTTCATATAGATGGCCTCATTTATGCAGGCCAGTATGAACATGGTTGCATTAACCAGGGTCTGAATGAGCTGCATACTTTTACTAATGGTACCTGGCAGAGAGCCATGACATAGCATCCTATCTGTGTGCACAATGATTGAGCTTTGTATTATAGTAAATACTGTGAGTAAAAAATATAAGTACCTCCAGGAACTCAATATTGTGATAAGCTACAGCACTATTTTAAAAATTAGTTATATATTTTGGAAAAGCAAAGAATTAAAAAAATACCTGCAGCTAATGCTCCGCTAAGTTTCATTATCAGAGACAAGAAACATGAATTCATCACACAAATTATTTTCTGTTTCATGTCATACAATGTAAACTGTCCTTTAAAAAATTGCCTTATGTAAACTCTTTTATGAAACTAATTTTTCACTTTCTACTACCTCAGTATGTATCTGGCTCCCTGTATTCTGTAAACAAGGCAAGAGAAGTCATCAATCTAAAATTCAGAGCAAGCATTATAGAGAAAAACAACACAGAGCCAATACAACTGGAGCCATTTCATTTTTACAGTCACAAGGTCTTGAGCACATCTGGATTATTATTTTTATTATATTATTATTTACAATATTATATAATTACAGTTCATAACATTACTTTTTAGTGCAGTTTAAATGCATTACATTAAAGTGCATCAAAGTACCCAAAAACATTGTGAAAATATAACTCACACATCTTGATGTACGTGTACAGGCAGTCCCCGAGTTACGAACACCCGAGTTACGAGCGACTCCTACTTACGAACGGCTTCAAATGCTGGCCACTTGTGCTCCACGCTGGTCCTGGACACATCCCATACTGCAGTACTACATGTACTGCATGGCCAGAAGAGCCCCAGATAACATAACAAGCGGCCGGAACATCCCACATCCATGCACAGGCGGACATTACACTTACGAATGCAGTGTTCCGACCAGTAGTTACACTTACAAATGCAGTGTTGCGACTTACGAACAACTTCGACTCATGTACAAACCTACAGTCCCTATTGTGTTCATAAATTGGGGACTTCCTATATACACATATACAGTATAGTTGCACACCTGAAAACACCCTAAAATGCATGCATTTTATAACAAAAATGGGAAAAAAGAACATTTCAACTTTTGGTTATGAAGCCAGGGCTTTTATTTTGTTTACAAAAGTTTTTATTAGAAGATCAATAATTAAAAAAGTGGTACAGAGCGAAAGGTTACATACAATAATATGATGTTCTACAATAAATTAAATTAAGGGAAGCAAAGGGATTCAAATTATAGTGATTATAGTGGTGTATAGGTAGTTGGAGAATCTATATGATTAAGGAGGATCCCAATATGACCATTTTTTGTTGAAAATATGCATATTATCATAAAGTGTGTGATGGATTCTCTCAGTGAGTTTCATCAGTTCCATCCTAGATAGTACTTGCGACCAGATGAGATTAGTTGATCTCCAATTATAAGCGATCAACCATTGTATGGCACTAAATAATGAGTATATTAGTCTGTTGCAAGGAATAGGGATATTTGGTATGGAAGCAAATAGAAGACATATTTTGGGTGTAAGTTCAATTGTTTGGCCTGAAGCTTCTATAATTCTGTTATTCGCAGCTTGCCATATTGGTTTTAGGAACTTACAGCTCCAGAATATGTGTACGAGAGTCCCTTGTTCTGAGCAGCCTCTAAAACAATTAGGGGAGACTGTAGGATAGAAGTTATGGATCTTTTGAGAGGTCAAATACCATTTGGTTAGTAATTTTGATTCTAGTTTGGGGTGTGTGGTATAGGGTGTTGAATCCATGTATAAATTTATCTGATATTCCAAATTCAGGGAGTAAGTGGTTCAGGTATGACCAATTTACACTATCGGACACCTTGTGTATGTCAAGGCTTAATAAGCAAACCTGGGGAGAATGTAGATTTGCGTCTTGGATAATATTTGAGACCAGTCTAATATTGTCTATTATCTGTCTACCAGGGATAAAGCCGGTTTGGTCAGTATGAATCAAAGATGAGACAACTGCGGCTAATCAGTCTACTAGAATTCTACCAAAGATTTTTAGGTCGTTGTTAAGGACCAAAATTGGCCAAAAATTTTGTGGGAGGGAATGATCTTTGTGTGGTTTAGGGATTAGAGCTAAGTTAGATAATAGCATGTCATCGGGGAAGTGATTGCCTTGTAGAATATGGTTCAGCAGTTTAGTTAGTTTGGGTGTTAATAATGGTGCTAATTTTTTGTAATAGGAGGTGGTGAATCCATCTGGACCTGGGGCAGTGGATGTTTTTAGAGATTTAATGATATTATTGATTTCAAGGTCTGTACATGGTTCATTAAGAGTGGCTATTTTCTGGCTAGATAGTGAAGGGAGTTGTAAACCATCCAGCCAATTGAGTGAGGATGTTGAAAGGTTTGTTTGTGGACCTGAGAGGAGATTTTTGTAGAAGTTAGAAAATATCTCAAGAACCTCTTGTGGGTGGGTAACTAGATTACCCCTCTGATCTCTTAATTTGTAAACATGGGGTGGTTTTTGACCTTGGTTTATCTTCCTCGCAAACATAATAGAGGTAGAGTTGCTATGAAGTATGTATTTAGCTTTGGAAAACCTAAGAAATTTTTCTATATTTGTTGGGAGGATTGAGTCTAACTCTTGACGTTTGGTTTGGATCTGGTGAGTAAGTTCTTGGGATGGGGTTTGACTGATTTTGTTGTAGAGGCTATCTAGGTCTTTAGTGAGGCGTTTAACGTCAGATAGTCTGGTTTTGTTTTTAATAGAGGCGATGTTAATTAAGTGATCCCTTAAAACTGCCTTATGAGCCGACCAAAGTGAATAGGGAGGTATATCTTCTATTGAATTATGTGAGAAGTATTCCTCTATATGTGTGGTAATCTGTTTTATGATAGAAGGGTCTCTTAGCAGTGAGTCATTTAGGCGCTAGCTAAATGGGGTGGGGGCTAAACCTATGTGTGATGTTTCAAAGGAAATCATTTGGTGGTGTATGTGGTGAAGGATATTCTTAAAGATATTTCTATGATACCAAGGATTACCAATGTGTATTTGTGTAACATATTGCACTAGTAAACAGCATTGTTCCAAAAACATGAAGTAACTTGAAGAGATAGCCATCAAAACAGATCTAGGGATATGCGTTGATGACTTGTGTCTTCCATTGCATAAGAACTGAAAAATATAGGCCAAAATGGCCAGGAAATATGAAAAATTTAAAATTCGGGAGTCAAGTGACAACATGTACTTGACCACAAATAACAAAAGTGAGGACACATCTGTCCTATGCCCACCATATGAGCCCCAGGTGATGACCCTGATGTAGAGGGGCAATATCAGGCTCTGAGAGTGGGTGGGGGAACAATCTAGCTGCGACAGATGAGCCAAGCTATATGAGAAACTAGAAAAGAAAGGAAACTTTTGTGCATGTTAATAAAAACATTTCACAATAACTCTAAGAGGAAAGGTGTTATATAGACTTGTGAGAGTAGTACTATTTTCATAGAGTTGCTGGAGAGCGAAAGTTTCTTACCATCAAGGCTAAAGTCAAAGGGTAAAAAGGGGTTGAATGCCAACACAACTGTTATCATTTGGATGTACCTTCTCCTTTTATCTTTATCTTGTCTGGACACCACAATAAACTTCTAGGAAAATCCAGTGACTGAACTAAATGGCACAGTAGGTAGGGCTTAAAGAGAGTTGTCACAAAATTCTCTGTAACTAAAGTAAAATCTAGCAATTTACCAATTGGAGGATCATAGGGGCTGATTTACTAAAGGCGAATAGACTGTGCACTTTGGAAGTGCAGTTTCAGTCATTTTCTCCAGAGATTATTGAATGTGATGAAACTTCAGTTTATGACGAAAAACCCAATCAGGTGCAAAAAACAAAACAAAAAAAAAACACACTTCTGCTTGCACATGATTGGATTATGGAAATCTGCAGAGCTTTACCACATTCACTAAACACTGGAGAAAATTAGTGCATCTACACTTGCAAACTGCACAGGCTATTTGTCTTTAGTAAATCAACCCAATAGTCTAGTGGTTGCTGTGCATGTCAAGCTTACAACATGTGCCTCCATTAGGGAATTCTGGTTTGAACTGAGCGACAATGATCCTGTAACATAGGTAAAGTAACACTGTCAAATTATCAGATATTTTCAACCAATCACATGCCTGTACAAAAAAGACTGAATACTTACCTTTCCTGGCACACACACCTCATAGCACAGCTCTGATCGCTAGAACTGGCAGAGCAGTGGTTTAGCAGTTCGGGTGGCAGGAAGTATTCAGTCTCTTCTTTACAGGTATGTGTTTGGTTGAAAATATTTGATTATGCGACACTGTCACTGTAACTATATTACATGATCATTGTTGCTCAGTTCAAACTAATATCCTCTGAAGTCTCATTTACACTTCTGGTTGGGTGGTGGCAAAAACACGCGGTTGACCTGCATTTTAACCACCTGTTCAACTACTCCCCCTTAAGCTGCAAAGGTAGCGGACGTGGGGGGGGGGGGGGGGTTAACTATGCCATGAGATGCAATTGCTTGCAATGCACACAGTGGCAGTGCGGTGATGTGGGTTTTTGGGAGTTAAGACAGACAACGAGGAGGCCACATAAAGCCCTACCACTGCCAGCCAAACTCCCTCTGAAATGCAATTCACCATGGTTCACTCTTCAGAGAGCAAAACTGAGGCATATGTTGTAAGATTTACATGCACAGAAACCACTAGAGTCTATGGGGTTGATTTACCAAAGGCAAAAAGACTGAGCATTTTGCAAAGCACAGTTGCTCCAGAGCTAAGTAAATGAACAGAAGCTCTGCTGATTTCCATCATCCAATCATGTGCAAGCAAAAATGCAGTTTTTTTTATGTTCCTTGCATGTGATTGGGTATTCTATGTAAAGTGAAGCTTTACCTCATTTACTAAACTCTGGTGCAATAGCACTTTGCAGAGTGCACAGTCTATTTGCCTTTAGTAAATCAACACCTATGATCCTCCAATCAAAAACTTGTTGCATTTTTCTTGAGTTACAGAGTATTTTGAGACAACTGTCTTCAATACCTACCTACTGTTCTCTCTGTTTAGTTCAGATTATATGACAGGGTCATTTTAAAGTATATGCAAAGTGTCCTTTTGGATTCTTAAATATACCATTGAAAGCATTTGACTATATCTGATGATTGCAGAAAAATAGCTCTTGATCCTGCCACAAATCCAAGGTTGTCCTCTGTCCGGTTCACTTTGGTCTGCCGTCTTATCAGTTCACTTCTGTGTACTGTTAACCAGGTAGGAAATAAAGGAGACACCAATGACAGCTACATATGTCTTATATACAGATAGAAGCATTTCATACAGACATAGAGTGAAACCCAACATGTTAAGGGTATATCTATAATCAACCAATAATTTATATCAAGTAGCACCCCCTTTAGGACCACAATATGACTTTAGAAATGTAAAATGCCCCTTGCCTTTAGAAGGTTAATTAACCCTGCACCATAGAACTAGGAATATGCAACCGTGTGTGTTCTTAGTCCTCATACCTTTCTCTGGGCATCTAAGCTTCAAAAAAAAACTCTGGTCATAAAGGGTTTATTGAAATGTAGATGAACTCAAAACTTTTTTATGATAAAATGTGAAGAGGTCAGACCTCTGAATTGAAGGGAAATCCAAAGTCGTATTTTTGTCATCAGAGCAACAGGTTAAAGCTGGCCATAGACAGTGCAATTTCTTTCCTGCAACCATGGGTGCATAAAAATACAATAATCACATGAAAAATCCAACAGGTAATCGATCAACTTGGGTACAATAAGGATGCCCATACATGGTTCAAATCTCGTCTGGTCCCTGCTGAACCAACCAAGATACGAACTGTCTATGGCCGGCTTAAAACATCCAATGGTGACAAATGTTCTGTTGACAACTGCCTTAAATAGAAGTTCCTCTCATTTTGGAGAGAATTTCTTTCATTTACTGTTGCATGCCCAGGAAAGGAGGTGACGGAAAATCTTTCCAGTGAGAGATAGACAACAAATGGTTGAGTTCCTATTCTTTGTGAGAAAAAGCCCTGCCTAAATGTAAGTAACGCTAGTTGCATCATCCAGCCCAGCCCAGCTGCAGCAGCTGTCAGACTCTCATAGAGTTGGACATGCTACCTGCAGTAGAGCTGGATGGTGCAGCTGTCCTCTCTGCCTGCAGCTAAATGCCAGAGCCTCATGCACTAGGGCTAAACGCTCAGTCTGCATGGGGCCTTAAGCCTCGTACACACAATCAAATTTTCCGCAGACAAAACCTCAGACTTTTGTCCGAAGGCGTGTGCCTGGATTTTGTCTTGCATACAAACGGCAAGGAATTGTCGCCCAACAAACACGAAGTACTGACGTACTACATGGTTTTTCAGCTCTTTAGCACCACCCTTTGGGCTCCTTCTGATAATTTCATGTTAGTAGAAGTTTGGTGAGTGTTAATTCACGCTTTTCATCTAACGCTTTTCAGTTCATGCTTTTAATTTTGTGCTTTTAATTTTGTGCTTTTCAGTTTGTTTCTGAAAGGCCGTTCGTCAACCAGCCATGTTGCGGAATCAGAGGAGATAACGTGTTATTTATTATTGGCCTTGGAGTTATTACTTGGACCCAAGTCCAGTCCAGGAACAGGAGGAGAAGGATTTCTTGGACCAAAAATTGGTGACTTTATTCATCGTGACCAATTATGTCATATGCCTTTGCTGCGGGAGCTCCAGGAGACTAATCCAGATGATTTTTAGAATTATCTCCGGATGACGGACCCCTGATTTCACCAACTCTTGGCATTGTTGACCCCCTATATTAAGAAGCAGGGCACATGCATGAGGCTTTTATTTTATTTTTGGTTGAATAATGATGATTTGATTTGTTATATTTTCTATATTTTTGGATGCATAGAATGCACTTTCTGGTTAAGTTCTATTAGCAGATAGCATGTCTAATTTTATTTGTTTTCTTTTTTTAATGCACAATAAAAAAATTGTGTAGAATAATACTTGGCTATGTGTTTTACTTCAGTGGACAGTTTGGGAGTAGGCAGTTACATTTAAAAACATACAATATAAAATTGACAAGGGACACCAACATAGTTGTATCTTTGATCTTAAAAACTATGGGATAATGGTGTTGTGGTAACCTGCCCCAAAAAAAGCATAATAATATTATTCTCAATATCACAAAAAAAAGCCTTTGAAAATTAGTTTGCAATAACTCCATCAGTATCACCAGTAAAGCAGCTTCATTATTATCCCATTAAAGAAGAAGAGAATTGTGCGCTGCATTTCGAGATTTCATCATTTGCTACGTCACAAATGTTAATTCTCCATTAGTTTACTAGACCGACCACTTCCAGCTCGCCCTTGCTTCCGAGCATGCGTGTTTGTACTTGTAAAATCCGACAACAGACATTTGTTTGCGGAAAATTTCAAAGCCTGCTATCCAACATTTGTCCGCGTAAAATCCGTCAATAATTGTCTGATGGAGCGTACAAACGGTCGGATTTTCCGCCAACAGCCTGTCATCACACAATTCCCGTTGGAAAATTTGATCATGTGTGCGAGGCTTTACTGTCACTCTTCTAGTACTGATGCCACCAGAGACAAATTATTAAAATATTATAAAATCATAATAATGGCAGGATTTAAAAATACAGTGAATACTTAACATATACAGTGGGTAAAATAAGTATTGAACACTTCACTATTTTTCTAGGTAAATATACTTCACCACATGTCGCTAACAACCCATGCAATTCATACATAGAAAAGAAACCAAAACAAATAAGTTCAGAAATCAGGTTATGTGTAATAAAATGGAATGACACAGGGAAAAGTATTGAAAAGTATTGAACACATGCAAAAAGGCATGGAAAGCCAAGACACCAGCTGAAATCTATCAGTAATTAGAAAGCAATCCTGCCTCTTGTCAGTGCAAATTAATATCAGCTGGTTCAGTCTCAAATGATCGGAGGTCAAATGGCACTGCACATCACATCAAAAACATCATACCAACACTGAAGTTTGAAGGTGGGAACATGATGGTGTGGAGCTGTTTTTCATCATATGGTACTGGCAAACTTCATGTCATTGAAGGAAGGATGAATGGAAAAATGTACCAAGACATTCTTGATAAAAATCTGCTGCCATCTACCAGGATGATGAAGATGCAACAAGGGTGGACATTTCAGCAAGACAATGATCCCAAACACAAAGCCAAGGAAACTCTCAATTGGTTTCAAAGAAAGAAAATAAAGCTGCTAGAATGGCCCCGCCAATCACCTGACTTGAATCCGAAAGAACTAAAGATCAGAGTTCATAGAAGAGACCCATGGAACCTTCAAGATTTGAAGACTGTGTGGAAGAATGAGCCAAAATCACACCTGAGCAATGCATATGACTAATTTCTCTATACAGGAGGTGTCATGAAGCTGTCATTAACAATAAGGATGAGCTCCGGCGTGTTCGCACACAGATCCCGCCAGGAAGTCGGCACGGCGCTGCGCTAATCACAGGCAGTGAGACATTTTCCCAATGTGCAGCTGCAGAGATTGGGAGATGTCTTACTGCCTGTAATTAGTGCAGCACAGTGCCGACTACCTGGCAGGCTCTGCACGTGGAGTGTGCGAACACGCCGGAGCTCATCCTTAATTACCAACAAAGGATTTTGTACCAAGTATTAAATACATTACAGTTAGCGTGTTCAATACTTTTTCCCTGTGTCATTCCATTTATTACATATAACTTAATTTCTGAACTTATTTGTTTTGGTTTCTTTGGTGATGTGTTCAATACTTATTTTACCCACTATATATATATATATATATATATATATATATATATATATACTATCTCACAAAAGTGAGTACACCCCTCACATTTTTGTAAATATTTTATTATATCTTTTCATGTGACAACACTGAGTTAATGACACTTTGCTACAATGTAAAGTAGTGAATGTACAGTTTGTATAACAGTGTAAACTTGCTTGATGTCTAAACTGCTGGCAACAAAAGTGAGTACACCCCTAAGTGAAAATGTCCAAATTGGGCCCAAAGTGTCAATATTTTGTGTGGCCACCATTATTTTGAAGGCACTGCCTTAACCCTCTTGGGCATGGAGTTCACCAGAGCTTCACACGTTGCCACTGGAGTCCTCTTCCACTTCTCCATGAGGACATCATGGAGCTGGTGGATGTTAGAGACCCTGCACTCTCTCACCTTCCCTTTGAGGATGCCCCACAGATACTCAATAGGGTTTAGGTCTGGAGACATGCTTGGCCAGTCCATCACCGTTACCCTCAGCTTCTTTAGCAAGGAAGTGGTCATCTTGGAGGTGTGTTTGGGGTGGTTATCATGTTGGCACACTCAGGGCCAGTCCTGGGTGGGTGCTGGGCATCAGTGTTGTCACATGAAAAGATATAATAAAATATTTACAAAAATGTGAGGGGTGTACTCACTTTTGTGAGATAATGTGTGTGTGTGTGTGTATATATATATATATCTGTTATGAAAATACATATAATGTATATATATTCTCATAGCAGGTGAGGAAAATATGTTTAGAAATGTGTCCTTTGTTCCAATTAAACAAGGTTGGGAGGGTCGGGGTCAGCCCATAAGAGCTTACAAGTAAAGGATGCATTCCTGGATGTCCTCCTTCACATTCATTGGAATTATAATTGTAACAGGAGATTACTTTGAGCATAGTGAAGAGATTACTGTAGAATACAATGAATAATGAAAAGAATGTGCATTTGTCATGATCCTGAGCCTGGTTTTCTTTAGATAGTCCCCTGGCCAAAAGATGTGTGCTAGTAGAACAATTCTCATAATCTAATATTATTCTAGATAGGATAATAGGCCGCTCACATCAACGACTCACAATTTTTTCTCAAGGACTACATGCTTGTGACAGCTGACCTACGGATCTCCCCTATTCTATAGCAATTCCACTGTAGCAATGCGGGAACCATCCATTCCAGCGCTGGTTCCCGCATTGCATCTCTCCCGCAGGCTGTTCACACTGCCTTCTGCGAACTGCTGCAGGTGTCTATACAATGTTAATGACACCCCCAGATCAGTTCACAGATCGCAGTGCGACCTCTGGTTTTGGACAGGAATTGGATTGGATGGGTGAGAACACCCATCCAATCCGATTCCATTGCGGCGGTGGGGGGAGTCCCTGCACCTTATTTTTATGCAAATCCAATGTGAGTTCAACCATACTGGCACAGACATCGCATGTGATCGGCACCTCAGTGCGGGTGCGAATCACATGCGATGTCTGACATCGCACAAGTGTGAACCCAGGCTGAATGTGGATCAATAGACAATGATTATAGTTAAAAAAAAATACCCAGGTCTATACCCAATAAATCCCAACCTGTAAGATATCTGGGGAATTGTATTTGAGGAACTGTAAAAGACCACATACAAGAATATTGGGTGTATTTACTAAATGCAAATATACTGTCCACTTTGCAAGGGAATTTTCCCCAGCTTAGTAAATCAGGTGAATCTCTACTAACTTCCATCACCCAATTAATTAGTAAGCAGAAATGCTGTTTTGTTTCTATTTTCCCTGCGCATGATTAGGTGTTGTTTGTGAAGAAAAATTTCACCTCATTCATTAAAATTCCCTTTCAAAGCGCAACGTCCAAGAATGGGAGGGGATATAACTCTTCCTCCCACATGACAATGCAGGTACTTGAGATTTGTCCAGTGCTCTCTAATTGGGGGTGCATGTTCACAGCTCTATGTAAGCTCACAACGTAGAGCTTACACTTTGCTACCTGGGCTACATTCCCAGCAGTTAAATGGTGTAGCAGGAAGTATGTGCTGCTGGGGAAGAACTAAAGCGGAACTTTTTTTTTTTAAAATGTGTTTATTGAAGTTTTCTTCACATACACAAGAGAACAAAGAACAAAAAACAAAACAATCAAAACAAAAACTAAGTTATGAAAAACACATGCTACCCACGCAGGGGTAAAATGTGGAACTTTAGTCAGAAAATTAAGTCGTGCTAGATGACTGCAGGCTGGCCCCTTCTGCAGGTAATGCTATGTAAAACATTAAAAATAAGTGCCTATTCTGTTTAAAATCCACCAATACACTGTCTCCCCCTGCTCTGCACATGCTCAGTTTCTCTCTATTTTTAGGCATTTTTAGGCACTGCTGAAATTGTAGAGGCCGATCTGCTGAAGCAATAAAGCGGAGTTAAACTCTCCTATCCTTTACAGCTTGGGTAGGCAACCTCGGCCCTCCAGCTGTGGTGAAACTACAAGTCCCATGACATTGTAAGACCCTGACAATCACAGGCATGACTTCTAGAGGCAGAGGCGTGATGGGATTTGTAGTTTCTCAACAGCTGGAGTGCCGTGGTTGCCTACCTCTGCTTTACAGCCAAGGAAGCTTCTTCTGTTTGATCTGCAACTGTCATGGTGCTGTACATGTGATCAGTTATGACACCAGCCATTTGATGGTTTGACAGTTTGGTTAATGAAACAAGCAAATGTGACAGTTGGCAATCCCGGCATTCCAGGAATGTAACTGCTTTTGAAACCATTAAATGAAAGGGTTTAGTTCTGCATTATGATTTACTGCTGTTCAGGGGCTCTGGGCTTCAGCAAAATGGCAGCCTCCAGCAAGAATAAATAGGAGCAATGCTGGGGGCAATTACAGCACACACTCATTTTGGTAGCATAATTAATAATGTGGAATGTATGTTCCTTACTAAAGAACATTATTTTTTATCAAGTTATTATGGGTAAAGTTTTGCTTTAAGTTAACCCGTTGCTTTGCCCTGCAAGAACAAAGCATATGTTCACCTTAAGGTTACAGCTTAAGACACCCTTGTGGTGTAAAGAAAAAAAAAAGTTAACATTTCCAGCTTTATAAAAAGGGTTCTTCCTTTACGTATTAGCGGTGAAAATGTGGAAATACATACTGCCCTAAAGGGAAAAAATACGAAGTTATGCAATTTGCTGTAAATGTAAAAAATTAAGTTGCAGATATATTTTTCAGTCTCAGCATGTAACTGTTTTGATACCTGTCATGTAACTAAAGATATGGATAGTAACTATCTAGATCAGTGGATCTAAATCTTTTTATAATCGCAGACCCCCACTGGATTGCCCCACTGGATTGCCCAAATGGAAATATAAAACAAACTAGCTACAACTTGCAAAATTTTTGCCGTTTGCTTTTTTTTGCAATCAAAGCATAGAATAGGAGTATGGTCACTGACAATGTTTTTCGTATCTCTCGCATCTGACACATCATATTGTTTTACCCTTTTTTGGTTTAATATTGCAGAGCATCCTGTTTAAATCCTTTTATTTATTCATATATTCATTCCCATAACCCCATCATTTGATTCTCAAACCCCCAAGGGTATCAATACCCCAGTTAGGAATCCCTGATCAGGATGATAATTCAGTAAGCATGCACAGCTACAATACATTGACGATGTGCAACACTAAAGAAGACCCTTCTGCTTTCAAACTCCAGCATTTACATGTATTAATAACAGTCACCTCCTAGTATTTTGCCATGGCATAAAACACTACTTTGGAATTTGGTGCACAGGAACTTATATGTTTGAGCCATGTGATGATGTTTTATGTGAACTAGTACCTTAGCATTACCATTACTAATTACCATCATAGACCTTAAATAGAATGATTACCACTGACAAACTGAACAAGCTACGTATTTCCAGACTAATATAGTACTAAACATTACACATTCTATAAGTCTCATTTGTCTAATATCGCCTAGTTAGTTTAACATTTCAAGACAAGACCAATATATTACATTGCCACAAAAGATCATTTTAGCCCTCACGGTTGGTACAATACACAAATGCACAAAGACACATTAATGTATTAAATACTGCCAAATATTATACACGAATGATAAATACATAAACAAATATTAACACCACAGGTACTTTATTAAAAAAAAAAAGCCTACTGTATAAAAAAACTGCAAACAAAAGAAGAGCTGCTACCCAAAGCAACCAATTAACTAATTAACAATTAACAAAAAGATTGTTACTTCTTTAATTAGGTGGTTTCCAATTGTTACACTTTTCATTACCCAGACCCATTACCTACCAAAATGTTCCCTTTGCTTTCAGATTAAAAAAATATCTGAAAGACCAAAGAAGACTCGGCATGCCATACTTATAAAAGCAGTGAATGGGACTTAAAGGTTAAGTTCCCTCTTTTTTTTCTAAATTCCAGCTCCCCTATGTAGCAATATAGCTTTAATACTGGTCATACTTTAGGTCATGACACAGGAAGGAGTTGACCAGGGTGATGATGCAGGGTGTGTGCTAATGAGATCAGCTGGTCAATTCCTTCCTGTGTCATGACCTAAAGTCTGTCCAGCAAGTAAGGCAAAAGTAATCACGCAGTGTTTAAACAGTTATGAATAGAGTGAGGTAAGCAGGTGTAGAATTAATGGAAAGTTGTTTTATTTTTGCGAAATGAGTACATTACTGCTATATTTGTACATAGAGGAGCTGGAATTTAGAAAAAAAAAGGTGAACTTAGCCTTTAACCTTCACTGCAGGATAATCAATCACTTTCATTTAAAACACATGCACCAGGAAGATTCATCTGCAGTGAATGTTTGTTTCAAGTTAAATTCACTGCTTTATAATTATGTCCCTTAGTCGCCACCCCTTCTTGTTAACATTTACTGTTCTAAGACTGATGTGCGTTTTCTAATAGTTACCAATACTCTCTACTTCACTGGTGTGATTAGGCCTACTGAGTTATGTCCTAGAGCAGGGGTCTCAAACTGGTGGCCCTCCAGCTCTTGTGGAACAACAAGTCCCACCATTCCTCTGCCTGAGGGAGCCATGCTTGTAACTGTTAGCCTTGCAATGCCTCATGGGACTTGTAGTTTCGCAACAGCTGGAGGGCCACCAGTTTGAGAGCCCTGTCCTAGAGGAATATTCAGAACTACTACCACATATCTTTCAGATTATAAGCTCTTAGGAGCAAGGCTTTCCTAACCCTTTTGTCTTAAATTGTATTTTAACTCCACTGTCTCCTTTTATTTTGTACAGCACTGTGAAAATGTTGGTGCTTTAAAAATTCTTTATTATAATAATTATAATAATAATGACATTCATAATGGTATATCAGTTATCAGTGCTGTTGGTGGCATTGGAATGTAGTACTATTAAGAGTGTAACAATGAGCTGAGTGTGTAACCTAAATCAAACATTAATATGAGCCCTTCATCTTAAAATTAACATTTAAACAAATAAAGATTGGAAATGGTAAAACAAACAAGGCGCAACAATAATTTGCCTCTATAACATATAAAAATAGTTTATTTAGATCTAAAAAATATACCAAAAAATCACACTCACACAATTAAAAATTGGATGTGATTTGTTTTTAATTAGTATTCTTTATATTTCTAAACAAACTATTTTTGTATTTTAAAGAGGAAAATTATTTTGGCGTCTTGTTATCACCTTTTACAGTTCTTATTTGTTTAAGGTAGAGAAGATAGAGGCTCCCATCATATCATATAGAGCATGGTGGTCCCATCCCCTTTAGTAGAGACAAAAATAGTAACCCCCTCAGTTGGGACTTTAAATAGACCACCCACTCAAAAATGTATAAAAAGTATTCTTTAATAATATGGAATAAAATGCATATAAAAAAAACACATATGACAAAGATGCACAACATGTGCTACATGAGAAATCAACCAATTACTTGGGTTCAAAAAGTTTTTTTAACATTCAAATAAATTTCAGTGTGATGATTCCATGTCAAAAATAGGCACTAAGGACCAAGGAGTCCATATTGGCATTACACAACTCGCCACCTGTAAGTGTTGTGAGTATTGGGTATGTTCTCAAGGTGCACAATACCTGCAATATCTATCAAGAAATAACCATGTGGTTATAACCGCTGGATGAATGCATTCATCCAGCGACCACACACCGCACGCCAGATCGTTATATCCGTAGGTTTCATTCAGTGGTGGAAAGTTGGGACATTGATTCCTGGGCTATTCAGCCTAACAGCATTGTTTTCAGTCAGCTGTTTGTCCCACCCAACTGAAGTGAACCACATGGTTATTTCTTGATAGATATTGTATGGAAATTGTGCACCTTCAGAACGTACCCAATACTCACAACACTTACAGGTGGCGAGTTGTGTAATGTCAATATGGACTCATTGGTCCTTAGTGCCTATTTTTGACATGGAATCATCACACTGGAATTTATTTGAATGTTAAAAAACTTTTTGAACCCTCGGTCCCTGAGGAAGGTATTGGAACACCTTATACAGGAAACGTGTCGGGCATTTGGGCATTCATATTGTATGCTAACTACATGTACAGTAATTGGTTGATTTCTCATGTAGCACATGTTGTGCATCTTTGTCATATGTGGTTTTTATATGCATTTTATTCCATATTATTAAAGAATACTTTTTATACATTTTTGAGTGGGTGGTCTATTTAAAGTCCCAACTGAGGGGGTTACTATTTTTGTCTTTATTTGTTTAAAGTGGTTTTAAACCCTGTATAGCCAATTTTACCTACAGGTAAGCCTATAATAAAGATATTCACTGTATCCGCATGTGGCAACGTCATTGGCACATGCGCACTGAAGAAACAGCATGCTTGTGCCGTTTCTTCAGCTGCTGTGCCGTTACCAGCGGCTCCCGCATGCATGCGCTGGAGCCCACGAACCTGGAAATAACTCCGGGATGACATGTCGCTGGTCACAGTGGTGTGCCTGGACCGCTGCAACAACATCGTTCTAAGGTAAGTATTTCATAATGATCTAGTATGCAATGCCTTTGTCTTGCAGGTTTTTCATCTGGGTTTACAACCACTTTAACATGTTTAGTGTGAGGGTGCATGTCAAAAATGTGGGATACTCTTTTACCTTAAATGAGCTGTAAAGGCAGAAGTTTTTTTATCTTAATGCATTCTATACATTAAGATAAAAAGTCTTCTGTGTACAAAACCGCCCCAGCACCCCCTAATGCTTACCAGAGCCTCATCTATCTCCAGTAATGACTGATTGGCTGAGACACAGCAGTGGCACCATTGGCAGTGAGCCATTTAGGGGAGAGGGGGGTCAGGGCCGGACTGCAGCTACATGTGTGAATGGACACAGGGAGCTGTGACGGGGCTCGGGTGCCCCCATTGCAAGCTGCTTGCTGTGGGGGCACTCGATAGGAGGGAGGGGCCAGGAGTACAGAAGAAGGACCGGAAAAGAGGAGGATCTGGGCTGCTCTGTGCAAATCCACTGCACAGAGCAGGTACGTATATTGTTTTTTTATTGAAAAAAGAAACGAGACTTTACAATAACATTATGCAAAATATGTGAAAAACTGACGCCTATATCTCACAATGCTCTGCGCCTAGGACTGCCCATGAAATCAAATGTAGTAAAAAGAAAAGCAGCTACTTAAATGAAAAACATATATGCATAAGCAAAAAAAGGTGTAAATCAATAGTGCCAAGTCTCTGATTCCTTATTTGCAGCAGCGCTATGTGCCCGATGTCAAGACACATATAAATAAGACAAAAAATGGTAAAGAAGATGTGCAGGACAGTTCAAAAGAATTCCAGTCTGTGCATATGAAGAGTTTCTTGTCACCAGGAAAAAGACAACACCGCGTGAGGGGGTGTCCCCCAGTGAGTTTGCACTCACCACAATTCCAGAAATACAGGCCTTTGTACTGTTGTTATTTAATAACCATCCATCTTCTATCACCAACCACCAGATGTCGCTAGCATTCTCGATTAATAGTATACCATAAGGGGAAAAAAACAAACTCATATAGCGTAATATTGCTAATGATAAGTTTATTAACATATAATGTTCCCTCCCCCCTTAAAAACTGCGTACCAAAAATAAAACAATAGTAAAGCAGAAAGAGCGTTTGTAAAGTGCACTGTGCCTTAGTCTACGTCTCCCGGGAGGAGTTGCCAGAGCGCTCGCTGTATGCGGCTGGTTTCACTTGCTTCCTGGTTCCTTCCGGTGCGTGGAACGCACACGTCACTTCCGGTGGATTACGACCCTGACGCGTTTCGTCACTTCCGGACGTCATCTGAGGGCCCTCAGATGACGTCCGGAAGTGACGAAACGCGTCAGGGTCGTAATCCACCGGAAGTGACGTGTGCGTTCCACGCACCGGAAGGAACCAGGAAGCAAGTGAAACCAGCCGCATACAGCGAGCGCTCTGGCAACTCCTCCCGGGAGACGTAGACTAAGGCACAGTGCACTTTACAAACGCTCTTTCTGCTTTACTATTGTTTTATTTTTGGTACGCAGTTTTTAAGGGGGGAGGGAACATTATATGTTAATAAACTTATCATTAGCAATATTACGCTATATGAGTTTGTTTTTTTCCCCTTATGGTATACTATTAATCGAGAATGCTAGCGACATCTGGTGGTTGGTGATAGAAGATGGATGGTTATTAAATAACAACAGTACAAAGGCCTGTATTTCTGGAATTGTGGTGAGTGCAAACTCACTGGGGGACACCCCCTCACGCGGTGTTGTCTTTTTCCTGGTGACAAGAAACTCTTCATATGCACAGACTGGAATTCTTTTGAACTGTCCTGCACATCTTCTTTACCATTTTTTGTCTTATTTATATGTGTCTTGACATCGGGCACATAGCGCTGCTGCAAATAAGGAATCAGAGACTTGGCACTATTGATTTACACCTTTTTTTGCTTATGCATTTACAATAACATTAACAGTAATGCTAATTTTACCACTACCACTAAGGCTCCATGCACACTGGCTTAAAATCGCTGCTACTACAGGAGTTTTGTGTTCTGCCTGTAGAAGCAGCTCAATGTTATCCAATGTGTCCATGCACATTAGGACGATTACAGGCATATTTTAAGCTCAACATTTAGAGGCAGGAAAAAAAAACCTTCTGGTTTGCGTTTCTGATTGGATGGAGATTAGTGGCAGAAAAACCGCAAAACTCTCCTAAACTCTTCTAAACTCTGTACAAAAAATGCTGGGCGTTTTTCTCTGCCAGGAGAACTGTCGTTTTTTTTAAGCCCAGTGTGCATGAAGCCCTAAAGCATGATTTTACATTTTGTCTGTTGACAGGGGCATTGTGGGGGCTATTCATAATGATAATAATAATTCATAATGAATGACACCACAGCGCACCAATGCACTTAATATGCATTAAAATGCATTGCCGTAACTTGTGTGTTACCACCAATAGATGGTGTGAATAGGCCATAAATCAAACCCCTAAAAGTACACTAGGGCATCAGATAAATCAGCACTGAAAACACACAGTCCCACACTGAGATGTGACTGTGCCCAAGTTCTGAAACTGATCTTCATAATGGATATTCTATGAAACAGTAAAAGGCTAATGATGTAACTAACCACATGCTTGCTTTTAGTATAAAACGTAAAAAGTATAAGTTGAATTTTATATTTTCTTTTTCTAAATTTTTTAAGGAAAAAGCTAAATGCTTAAGCTGCTAGCCCTTGGAGTCCACATTGTAGCCACCAATCTCAGGGGGAAAAAGTGCAGCAAGGAAATGTGGGAAAATGCTCATCAAGCAAGAAAATGGCACATAGACTCAGTTATTATGCTTTGTTGTGCCTGTAGTGAGTTACACATTTAGCAGGTGGATATTGATGGTTTTACCTCTTCTATGCTTCTAATGCCACGTACACACGATCAGGATTTTGGTCGGAAAAAGATATAATGGCTTTTCCGACGGGATTCCACATCAGCTTGCCTTGCATACACACGGTCACACAAAAGTTTGCTGAACTTTCGACCGTCAAGAACACGTTGATGTACAACACTATGACGAGCCGAGAAAATGAAGTTCAATGCTTCCGAGCATGCTTTGAATTGTTTCCGAGCATGTGTAGGAATTTTGCGTGTTGGAATTGCTTTAGACGATCGCATTTTCGGATAGGAACTTTTTCCGACTGAAAAATTGAGAACCTGCTCTCAGTCTTTTGCTGGCTGGAATTCGGCCAGCAAAAGTCCGAAGGAGCATACACACGGTCGCATTTTTCGAACAAAAGCTCTCATCGGTCTTTTGCTGGCCGAATTTCCGATCGTGTGTACGTGGCATAAGGCTTAAAGTGTATCTAAACCCAAAAGCAAATATGTAATATAATGAGGCTTACCATTTATTAAATGGTTGTTTTTTTTTTTTTTTTAAGGCTATTTTACTTTGATCAGGCCAGTTAGTCTAATATTTTTCAACTTCCTTTAACAGACCAAGCTGTCCAGCAAGACCTCATTCACACAAGCGTACTGATCTGTACAACTGCGCAAAAGGCCATCTTCACCTGCATGGGATGCATGCGTCATATTGCAGGCATCTGTGTGCAGGCAGTCCCATTCATATCTATTGGGACGCAGCAGCTGTATGGACCGGCAGGTTTTTTGAATACAGAAGAGACATAGTGGGGTTGATTTAACCACTTGCTTACTGGCCACTTAAACCCCATTCCTGCCCAGGCCAATTTTTCACCTTTCAGTGCTGTCACACTTTGACTGACAATTGCTGGTCATACAACACTGTACCCATATGAAAATATAATTTTTTTTCACACAAATAGAGCTTTCTTTTGTTGGTATTTAATCATTGCTGGGTTTTTAGTTTTTTGGGCTAAAAAAAAAGAAAAAAGTAGTAGTTTGTTATAAAATTTTGCAAACAGAAAATGTTTATCTTTCATTGATGTGCACTGATGAGGCTGCACTGATGGTTACTGATAAGGCGGCATTAATGAGGCAGCACTAGTGGGCACTGATAGGTGGCACTGATGGGCACTGAATGGCACTGATAGGCAGCACTGATGGGCACTGGTAGGTGACACTGATAGGCAGAACTGATAGGTGGCACTGATGGGCACTGATAGGTGGCACTGGTGGGCATTGATAGGTGGCACTGGTGGGCACTGATAGGCAGCACTGATATGCACTAGTAGGTGGCACTGGTGGGCACTGCTTAGCAGCAGTGGGTGTGCGTGTGCGGGACCGATGTCCCTCTGACAGAAGCCGGTAATCGCCTTGTTTTTCCTCCTCACGCTGTCAGAGTGAGGGAAAGAAAAGGCGATTACGAACTTCTGTTTACATCATGTAATCAGCTGTCATTGGCTGACAGCTGATCACGTGGTAAAGGGTCAGGATTGGCCCCTTACTCCGGTCTGTGATCAGCCGAGTCTCATTGACTCGCTGATCACAGAGCGAGTCGCTCGCCCCGCTGTAGCCATCTTTTCCGCTATAGCGCATGTGTAAGGCGGTTAATAAAGGCAAATAATAGGTTGCACTTATTTTCCCCAGAGCTTAGTAATTGTGTTGAAGCTTCACTTTGTAAAGTATACCAATTAGGTGCAAGGAAAATTTTTAAAAAAACAGCATTTTTGCTTGTACATGATTGGATGATGGAAATCAGCAGATCTTTACCACATTCACTAAGCTGTGGGAAAAATGAGTGCAACTGCACTAGCAAAATGTACAGACTATTTGCCTTTAGTAAATCAACCCTACTATGTCTCTTCTGCATTAAAGTATTCTTACCTGCGTTCCGTAATGTTCACTGAGCTGCTCACGCACAGTTCACTGTACAGTTTCGGCAGAGATGAATGTACTGCTGTGCATGCGGGGGAATGACGCCATCTTGGCCAGGCTAATGCAAAATCTTCACAGGTTAACAATGCTGTTGTCCAAAAGCAACTCCATTGTTCCTCCGTCTAGAGTGACACCCTAGGGCAGGTAGTGCATTACTGGCTGGATCACCAAACAAAAATAAAGGAAAAAAGAAAACAAATGCAGCCATCACATCTAAGGATTGGTGAGTTGGTTTACATTACATTTTTGGGGGTTTAGTACCACTTTAAGCAATGTATCCTTGCACCACTGTAAGCTACAGTATATCTGAGTTATGTTTAGTCCCTTTACGTATATTTTAATAAATACAAATACTACTACTATCAATGACTACG